>NW_026027624.1:75766-321253 GCF_019186545.1 Solanum stenotomum | reverse complement strand
ATGAGATCAACTTGTACGCATCTCGATTAATTCCATGAGATCTATTACTTCTCACCAACATATGAATTGAGTTATTCTATCCACTGAAATTTGGAAAAATGAACAAAAATCACCTAAAACTTAAAATCTCATAATTTTCAACTCATTTTGTTGATCAGTCAACGCGATATTGCTTTTTTTCTTAATGGACCACCAGTAGTGGCTGAATAAAAGAGGAAGGGAACTAGTCAATATTAGAGTTAATTGCTCTGAATTTATGTGTATATATATAAAAATGTAAATGTACATTTACGTTGAGAAAATATCATGTCTAGTCAATAGTATTAATTAATTACAAGGAAGTCAACGTTGAATCGATTGCAGTTTGCAATTAATTAATTTAATGGCAACATCTACTTGTTATAATTAATGTGCTACGTGACATCAAATATGGCATCAATCAACAGTCACCAATATATTAAAAAAAAAGTTTCCAGAAATAACGATAGCACAGTCAATTTATATACACCTCAATTATTTTAACGATTACTTGCTATTTTTCAATCAAGACTAAGATAGGAAGAAATTTTCATGTGCTTGTTTCTATAATAATTTAAAACTGAAATTTCATAATTCTTCTATTACTTTAGTAATCACTGAGTCATATGAACGTTAACGATGAGATAGTCTAAATTATGAAATTAATTTTTTTTCTTCAGATATGAACAAGTTGAAGTGTGATTTTGTATATTGAACCGTGAAAATACATGATAATTGACTAAAACTAAGTTTACTGTAATTGGTGACAAAATCAACCTATGAAAACATGATATGTCGTGTTGTCCAATCCATTTAATGAACTATTTATTTATTGATTCCGTTCAATTTAATCTACGTGATATAATCATTTAAAATTCTCTCTAAAAGTTCAATTGATATATAGTCCAAATTTACTCATTAAAAAATTTAAATTAATTTTCTATTAGATACTTAAAAATTATATTTTCCCTTTCCCCTGCCCAACAGTACCACCAACCAAAAAGGAAAAATTCTAGAAACAAGAAAAAAAAATCTAGAAAAAGGAAGTCTGAATATTAAAAAAAAAAAAGAGAATAATTTGCAAAAAAAGGGGGAAAACACTAAAAAGTAAAAAATTGCAACTTTTCCCTTTCTGGCAAGTACATGTTTCTTTTTTATTTGTGGAAACTTCAAAAAGATGGATATTCAATCTTTCCATAAGTATATAACAAGTAGGTAGACACTCAATGGACATCAAATGAGAAACAAAAAAAACGAGGAAGTAAATTTTAGGTAATCTGCGTTTACCATCACCATCATTATCACCAAACTCATGTAATCCCACAAATAAAATTTGAGTTTACCTGGCAAATGAATAAATTAGACTAAACTTGATATTATTAACCTGAACAAAAGTTAGTTGAACTGCAATGAACTAGAATGCATGTCATAATCCAACTCATTCAAAATTTTAATTATTTTATAATTTTTTTAGTACTTTATGAAATTATTATTTTTTAATTATTACCACTATGTACAACATACCAAATAAAAACATCTTTTTGAAAAGATTTTGATAAAATTTCTCATGAAATCAATTGGTGCTAGATTTGAACCCAAACTTTGATAATAAATGGACGGTTCAACAATCAACACAAACATGGACAAAGTTGGATAGGTTATGATAATATCGTCACCTCTAGGTTTGAAAAGGATAGAATATACACCACACATTACCCCTACCTTTGTGAGGTAGTAGAGGTTATTTCTGATACACCCTCGACTCGGAATTTGCAATCATCAAATTACCTAAACTGAAATAAACACATTCAAGAAAATGGCATGAGGATGAAATTCCTCTTGTACATCTCATTGAACATTTGATTTCAAATCCAATTATCAGATATCTATAGTCTTTACAACATGATTTGGCCTTTTTAACTTAAAGCCAATAGCGTTTTGAGAATGTTTTGGGTTGCAATGGCCGTGTTTTGTATCTTGACTTATATATTGCTTCAACTCTAATGGAAATGTAAGTACCATCCAATGCACCAAGACAACCCTATTAAGAAAAATTCAACTCTAAATATATACTAAAGGACTATTAAAAATAAAAACACTTTCGCCATAATATTTCATGTTTGTTTGTAGTAAATCAAATGTTAGATTATTGTAATTTAACTACCTTAAACCATTTTCATAGATCATCGGTATCATCTTCGAGCGCCGGATTAGGTTTGACAAGTAACACTGGAGTTAGTTTAAGAATAGTTCTTAGACATTCATTAAAGGATCGAATTACATTGCACCCCGATCTAATATAATTAACTTTGACAGACCTGTTCTTCTCGTGATGAGCCAAAATATTTAAGAACATTGCTAACTTTTTAGTACTCAACATATTTTTACTGAATAAGAACATTTAGATGAGATAATATTTCAGAAATTCTAGCACTCACACAATATCGAATGACCCGCCTAAATCTAGATTGTTTTCTTAATAACATGCTTAAAGAACTTTACGCACAATACCTTTTGATCTAAAAATACCTTCACTTTTGTTTTTGGCTAAAAAATACTCCTCCTCCACCTTTTGGTCTAAAAACACCCTAATCCAAATTGAATTGAATTCTTTTTACTAGTTAGCTAATTCTTTTATTTGTTTTAATGATAATATTTTATTTATTCAAATTCTTAATATTAGTTCATCCAAAATATTTAAATTATTTAAGTCTAACTATATTTAAAACTAAATAAAAAATTGTTATGTTGTCAATATTTTAGTAACAGGGAAAAAAGGAAAAAGACAAAATCTGACTAATTATATACGTAGCTAATATTTAGAATTTTAGATATGATTAGTAACCGTAAATAAGAAACAAAAACAAACTTATTTTTTTTCAAAATTTCGTGATGGGTGTCCTTATTTTGGATCACTGATTCTTCTAAATAGAGAAAAGGGAGGTTTTTTTTTTTTTAATTTAATTATTATTATTATTATTATTATTATTATTATTATTATTATTATTTTGGGTTAGTGACAACGGTAAATAAGACATAAAAAAAGGGGGTCGTTTTTTTGGTAAAAACTTAAATATACAATTTAAGCACCTAAATAACCTCTATATAACAATAGTTTGACTTTACACCAACATAGCAATAGAATCTTTACAAAATAAAAATAAATTAAAAAAAAGGGTAAAAAAAGAAGAAGCAACGCATCATTCAATATTAAATAAGATATTAATTCCTTAATTTACTCCAATTCAATTACCTTCCACAAATATTCATTACTTAATATTTCTATCTCATATCTCAAAACAACTTATTGTAACCAAAAATAAAGTCTTTATCTCATGTTTAAGGTCGTTTCAATGGTTGAAAGCAAGAACGTGTCCATTTTAATTCAGCACGACAAATATGAGATATCACCGGTATGTATCATTTTTTTAAAATTACTTCTGATTTATTTTTGTAAGATTATATAGTTTGGTTTTTCAAAAAAAAAAAACAAATGTTTCAGTGGCTGAAAAATCTCCTTTTAAGGCTTTTTTGTTGTGGTTAATCATGAAAATTTTATTATTTGTAAATTGATTTTGATGAATCATTCATGGCACTAATGTTATTTGTATAATTGTTAAAACGAACATTTCGTATTATTTGTAGATTATGATATTATGAATTATAGGATTGCAAATATAATCAAAACCAAGATTAACACCTAATATAACTCGAATTCTATAAATTTATCACTGTTTAATGACAATATTAATATGGAAATCAATGTTAACTAGTAATGTACTCACTTTTTAATTAATTTGGTTATCCAAAGTAATTTGATAAAATTCTTGGTAAGATCATGGTGTAATATTGGTTTAAAATATGTATTATTTATCATATTAAATTATACACCATAATGTACACCATTCAAGTACACTATAATTAATGTGTAAATTTTAAAAAATAGATATTATATGATGGTATTATGCATTTAGTTGATTGTTTAATTAAATTTATTATATAAATAAATTAGTTACTTTCGGTTAGTTTGTGGTGTAAATGTTTGGTGTATATCATACATATATATTAGATTGAAATGTACACCAAATTGTCACCATAATGTACACCTTAATCATATAATCATGGTGTTATGCATCGTTGGATTGTAACATATAATCATGTTCAACTTTATCAATCTTCATAAATCAATGTTATATATATAGTTGGTTATAAGTTGGTGTTCGAATTTCATTATAAGAATAATGAAGTGGACACCAATTTTTAACCATATTATACACCATTTCGTATATAACTTTTTTTTGGTGATGTAAAAAAAATATGATTGTGTATTTCAAATTTGATTGTTATAACGGTTGTTTAGTAGGTTCTTTATTNATTCAAAATTTTAATTATTTTATAATTTTTTGAGTACTTTATGAAATTATTATTTTTAATTATTACGATTATGTACAACATACCAAATAAAAACATCTTTTTGAAAAGATTTTGATAAAATTTCTCATGAAATCAATTGGTGCTAGATTTCAATCTAAACTTTGATAATAAATGGACAGTTCAATAATCAACACAAACATGGACGAGTTGGACGGATTATGATAATATCGTCATCTCTAGGTTTGAGAAGGATAGAATATACACCACACATTACCCCTACCTTTGTGAGGTAGTAGAGGTTATTTCTGATACACCCTCGACTCGGAATTCGCACTAATGAAATTACCTAAACTGAAATAAACACATTCAAGAAAATACATTCAAGAATTTGGCATGAGGATGAAATTCCTCTTGTACATCTCATTGAACATTTGATTTCAAATCAAATTATCAGATATCTATAGTCTTTACAACATGATTTGGCCTTTTTAACTTAAAGCTTTAAAAACAGTCATTCTGAGAAACATCACATTACTGTGAGAACTCACCCCAGCCAAGTAGCGTTTTGAGAATGTTTTGTATCTTGACTTATATATTGCTTCAACTCTAATGGAAATGTAAGTACCATCCAATGCACCAAAACAACCTTATTAAGATAAATTCAACTCTAAATATATACTAAAGGACTATTAAAAATAAAAACACTTTCACCATAATATTTCAAGTTTGTTTATAGTAATTAAATCAAATGTTAGATTATTGTAATTTAACTACCTTAAACCATTTCCATCAATCATCGGAATCATCTTCGAGCACCGGATTAAGTTTGACAAGTAATTCTGGAGTTAGTTTAAGAATAGTTCTTAGACATTCATTAAAGGATCGAATTACATTGCACCCCGATCTAATATAATCAACTTTGACAGACCTGTTCTTCTCGTGATGAGCCAAAATATTTAAGAACATTGCTAACTTTTCAGTACTCAACATATTTTTACTGAATAAGAACATTTAGATGAGATAATATTTTAGAAATTCTAGCACTCACACAATATCGAATGACCCACCTAAATCTGGATTGTTTTCTTAATAACATGCTTAAAGAACTTTACACACAATACCTTTTGATCTAAAAATACCTTCACTTTTGTTTTTGGCTAAAAAATACTCCTCGTTCACCTTTTGGTCTAAAAACACCCTAATCCAAATTGAATTGAATTCTTTTTACTAATTAGCTAATTCTTTTATTTGTTTTAATGATAATATTTTATTTATTCAAATTCTTAATATTAGTTCATCCAAAATATTTAAGTTATTTAAGTCTAACTATATTTAAAAATAAATAAATAATTGTTATGTTGTCAATATTTTTAGTAACAGGGAATAAAGGAAAAAGACAAAATCTGACTAATTATATACGTAGCTAATATTTAGAATTTTAGATATGATTAGTAACCGTAAATAAGAAACAAAAAAAAACTTATTTTTTTTCAAAATTTCGTGATGGTTGTCCTTATTTTGGATCACTGATTCTTCTAAATAGAGAAAAGGGAGTTTTTTTTATATTATTATTATTATTATTATTATTATTATTATTATTATTATTATTATTATTATTATTATTATTATTATTATTATTATTTTGGGTCAGTGACAACGGTAAATAAGACATAAAAAAAGGGGGTCGTTTTTTTGGTCATATTTTGTCGTTTTTTTACTCCTTTTACTAAAATATTTGATAACGTAAGTATTTTTTTTTAAATTTTAAATATAATTAGACTTGATAAGTTTTTAATATTTTGAGATGAGTTAATATTAAGAATTTGAATAAATAAAAAATTATCTTTCAAAACAATTAATCAGTCAAAGAATTTAATTCAATTGAATTTGGGTTGAGAGTATTTTTAGACCAAAAGGTGAAAGGAGGAGTATTTTTGAACCAAAAGCAAAAATAGAGGGTACTTTTAGATCAAAAAATAGATGGAGGGTATTTTTGAACCTTACCCTTTTCCGTTCAATTTAAACCCTAGGGTAGGATCGGGACTTTCTTCAAACACAAGCAAAAAAAAAATTTCAAAAATTTCTAGTCTCCCAAAAGCAAAACTCTGGTAGACATGCCGTTGACACGGAAAGAAAAAGTTGTATGGTTTCTGGCTGCTTTACTTTTTCACGGCATTGTGGCATTTTGCATTTTCAAGCGTCATGGATTCTGTAATACTATTTCTGGATGGGGGTTAGGGATAATAATCTTCCATTTATCAGTATTTTATGTCCCTATTATGAAGATAAACGTTGGTCGACCCATCGTTCTCCCAAATTTTGTCAGAGCTATGCAAGCAGTAGGATGGTTGGGTACTGCATTATATTTCGCAATTCTTTTCGGCCTGTTAACCTTTTTTTGCTGGCTTATGCTGTTGAGGCCGGTTGCGAGCGATTTGGGGATACATTATGCCTCATCTACTCTACCGATGACTATGAGTATTAGAGATTATGGTTTAAACCATGTTACGACATGGGCTTTGGGGTTTGTGTGTGTTGTGCTTGTTGTTATACGTCTCGTGGCAGGAATGGTTGCGGTGCCAGTGCTTCCGCAGCCTGCGGTTGAGGAGCTGCCTGAGATTGAGGAGGCGCCTCGGAGATTGATCCGCCTGCGATGGAGAGGCCTGATGTTGTTGTTCTAGCTCAATTAAACCTCCATCAGGTTAGCCATCCACTGATAATCTGTTGTACTGCATTGTTGCTGAACTATTTCCCATAGCTAGAAGCATTAATTAGTGCAATAGTTGCCTTGTTTGTTAATCTGTGAAGATGATGCAAGACTAGGGATGGGTTTTTTTTTTTTTTTAGGACAAGGGAAACCTGCAGCCGCTACCCTTTGGGTGCACACAGGGTAAAACCCCGCTCCTATGCAATAACTCGCAAACCACATAGGAGAGGTAACCCGCACTAGGCAAGCCTGGTGCGACGAGCTCGACCCAGAAGGCAAACCCCTTGCTTTCGCTGGCAAGGGATTTCGAACTTGAGACCTCCAACATGGAAGTTCCAACCTCAAACCACTGGTTATTGTGCATCTGCAGTTTGAACAAGACACCTAAACAAGTATGCCTCAGACAAAATTTAAACAAGTGAACCAACTATAATCAGTTAGAGAATCCGTTACCACTTGCCAAACCAAATGTCAGACAATGAGATGGTAAAAATGAAGCCAGATCAAAGAAAGGACAGAACCAAGCACTAAGGTTTAATCATGAATGGATCTTTTAAGAGGGAAATTTGAGTAAAGAAAACTAACAAATTGATAAAGACTCCCTTGGGTTCATTTTATATGTTTTTAGTCCTAATCTAATATAACTAACTTAGTTTGAAAAGGTTAGTACCAAAAGGTTAAAGAATGACCTTGACGTCCGGAAAACTAGTAACCTAAACTAGTGTGGTGCTAGGACTAGTAGTGTGGTTTCGAGGTGACGTTTAAGGGCTTAACCTTGAAAAGGTAATAATATATATAAGTATGCTTAACTAGGTGTTTAAGGAGTCCAAGGCCAAGGAGGAGTGCCAAGCAAAGGGTTAAATTCTTGAAGGAGATCGTGAAGGCTATAAGTAATGGCTTTCAAGGTGATGGGTATGATTGTATTGAATCATTGATTCACTTGTAGTGAAGATGATTACTTGATTATATATTGTGGAGTTGAGTTATGGTTTCCTCTTCCCTATAACCCTAAGTATGATCAAGTATGCTATGATATGGTTATGCATGTTAAGTTATGAACATGAATGTTGTAAGATGATTATGCATGTGCTATTATGTTGAGTTGGAGGTAATTCTCATTAACACTGTATGACTATGATGTGAAAGATGAATTCTTACATGATGTTGGCTCTATGATGAAAGGCCATTCTCATCTTGAAACCTTTGAGCTATATGATATATGAGGGATTAAGTCCCTAAGGTATTCTTTATGAACCAATGCTTAAGTAAAGACACATGATTACCTAAAAAGGGAATTTGAGCTTAGCACCGAGTGGATATGCAAGTGAGATGGGTTCCTTCACAAAGGAAGGGAGGTCCCCACTATTATGTCTCGTGAGATGGAAACCCACACGTTAGTAAGTATAAGATTTCTAGTAGCAATCTCCATATCCCGTAATTATGCGTCCTCATAGGACTCTTAGCTAGTGGATCCACCTAGACTCTATCATGAATGTATGCCCTACCTTGGCAAGTTAGACACTCTTTTTTCGGTGTGGGAGGTAGACACTGGATTCCATATAGCTCACATGGTCTATGTCAGTTATGGCAAAGTTTCCCGAATGCTTAAAATGTGAATGAAGATAAGAACATGAATTCTAACTAGGCTTCTTGAGGGATACTACTTAGTGTAGGTGATAGTATGGGATGTTACCTATGCATGGCACAAGTGGGTCTTAAGAGGGGTTCTAGTGTGAGTTCTTTATGCATGGTTGCTTATGAATGATGTTATGATTGGTTTACTTATTATGATGAATAATGAAGTATGTGACTATTCTTATGACTTCTTGATGGTTTACTTAGTATATATGGGGGTATGGGACTTCATATGCACATTGCACAAGTGAGCTTGAAAGGGGGTTGTGAGTGATGTCTTATGATGTAATGTTAAATGAACTAAAGCATGTAAGATATGAACTATGGTTTTTTATAATGTTACTTATGATCATGAATGTCTCTTTATCTTATGGTATGGATTGATTGTGTATTCCTTGAATGTGCATTATGGCTTTTAACTTGAAATAACATGTTTTCAACTAAAGGTCCCTTTGCGTATTCGTTAATGGTTTTAATTGCATGGTTTCCATACTTAGTACATATTGATTGTACTAACCCATATTTCTTCTATTTTTTCTACTAAGTGTAGGTTCGGGCTAGTAGGTCATTGTTGAAGAGAAGAAAGGCTTGGATTACTTTCTCCAAGGCCATTTGGTAGGTCCTCAAGTTCCGAGGATACCATGACACTTTATGTTTTCTTTCTATCTTGTAATAGACTATTATTGTACTTCGTATTTTGATACATTCGATTGTAAAGGGTTAAGGTCCCTAATTTGAGATTCTTATGTTGAACCTAGATGGAAAATGAGACAAGTCTAGATACTCTATTTTCGTATATGAAAGAGTTTGACATTGATTGTTAAAGTTTTAAATTTTCCGCATTATTCAATGTCTTATGTAAGGATTATATGCTAAGGGCTTGTATAAGACCCCTTCGGGGTCGAGTACGCCGTGTTACAACTAGGGGGTGCTTTCGGATCGTGAAACTTAGGGTGGATAGAAATGTCTTTCACATTTTAGCCACTTTAGCCAAGAATATTGGAGGGTTGAGTGACAGTAAATATATGTCGAGTACTGAAAAGTTAGCAATGTTCTTAAATATTTTTTGGCTCATCACGAGAAGAACAGGTCTATCAAAGTTGATTATATTAGATCGGGGTGGAGTGTAAGTCGAGCCTTTAATGAATGTCTAAGAGCTATTCTTAAACTACCTCCAGTGTTACTTGTTAAACCTAATCCAGTGCTCGAAGATGATACTGATGATCGATGGAAATGGTTGAAGGTAGGTAAATTACAATAATCTAACATTTGATTTACCACAAACAAACTTGAAATATTATGGTGAAAGTATTTTTATTTTTAATAGTCCTTTAGTATTTAGAGTTGAATTTATCTTATAGGGTTGTCTTGGTTCATTGGATGGTACTTGCATTTCCGAATTTGCTATTTGCGCCTACCACATATATGACAAGGTACAAATTAGCAAAGATCTAGACAATGAATCTCAAGGGAGATTACTCACACAGAAATTGCACATCCAAGTTGATGACTCTGATTGCAAGGTAATGGAGACTAATGTGAGACATGTAAATGGATAAAAGTTGTATGGCAGGGGATAGCTCAATGGACATTTTACGCATCGCTTACGTTGTAGTTAGTTTTCTTGTTTGTTGGAGGCCTAGTTTCTGATATCAGAAATGGGTGCTCTTTATTTGTATTGGTATTTTGTGGTAATGGTAATATTTTACATTGATTACCAAAAAAAAGAAAAGCAGTTTGAGATAAGAGTTTGACAAATCTTGTATTTAATGACAAGTTCATTTGACCTAGTGCACCTAACTGATCGAATAAATTAATTCATTTTTGAATATGAATATTTATTTTGGGTAATATTCAAAGTACCATTTTTCTAGGGGAATTTTCGCATATAGCCATTCAAAAATAACTTAATTATGTTCAATAACTATAATTTGTTAATTATGAATTGTGGCTCCATGTTAGAGGGAGGAGAGAGGGCAGAAAGTGGAGAGATGTGAATTGTATATGTATATCTGTCAAATAATTGTATATATGTAACTAGTATACATATATGTTTGTATATCTGACGAGCGAGATTGGGAGAGGGAGGAGAGAGACGAGCGAGACAGGGCAGAGAGTGGAGAGACAAATTGTATATGTATATCTGTCAGATTATTGTATATATTTGTATATCTGGCGAGCGAGATTGGGAGAGGGAGGAGAGAGACGAGCGAGACAAGGCAAAGAGTGGAGAGAGACGAATTGTATATGTATATCTATAAGATAATTGTATATATGTATACCTATACATTCAAAAATTTAATTATTTCATAATTTTTTAGTACTTTATGAAATTATTGTTTTTAATTATTACGACTATGTACAACATACCAAATAACATCTTTTTGATAAAATTTCTCATGAAATCAATTGGTGCTAGATTTCAATCTAAACTTTGATAATAAATGGACAGTTCAAAAATCAACACAAACATGGACGAGTTGGACAGGTTATGATTATATCATCACCTCTAGGTTTGATAAGGATATAATATACGTCACACATTACCCCTACCTCACACGTAGTAGAGGTTATTTTTGACACACCCTCAACTCGGAATTTGCACGAATCAAATTACTAAACTGAAATAAACACATTCATTCAAGAATTTGGCATGAGGATGAAATTCCTCTTGTACATCTCATTGAACATTTGATTTCAAATCCAATTATCAGATATCTAGTTTTTACAACATGATTTGGCCTTTTTAACTTAAAGCTGTGAACTACAAAATTGGCAGAGTGATCTATAGTTATCGAAGTTCGTCATAGTCGTTTACATGAGCATAGAGAATCTATACCCGAGTTCGAATCCTCTGAGAGAATAGATAAAGAATCACTCTTTTCCTTGAAGTTTTTTCTTCTGTTTTCGTCGTTGTTCACGCAAACCTGTGAAAAGGAAACAGGACAGTGATAAAAAGAATTGAGGTTGGACGATAAAAAGGAAACAGAAGATGTTGATGATAGTAATCAGAGAGCGGTGAGGAGAATACATTTTTTGGTTTCTTTCCTCTTTCTCCTTAACTCGGTTATATCTCTCCGCTTTTCAGCCATATCCTTCAGATTCAACTTAGTCTGCAAGTGTAAAAGGTGCATAGTAGGCAGAGTTTAAGACCGAAAGTAGCATTTTAACGATTGTATTGTTGAGATAGTACATATATAAAGGACTACTTCAATATTACCTCTGGACCAGCACTCCTAAGTGCCTGGAGGGGCTCGACGCAATCCTGACCAATGACAATCATTTTCTTCCTTATATCTCCGGAATTATTTGGGTTTTTCTGCCTAGCTAATTCCTCCAGCTGGTTCTGAAGGAGAGGTGAAACACCAGCCTGAAAAGAAAAATCAAATCACATGAAGAGATGCGTGTGTCCTAAATTAGTGTCATCAAACCCCCCAAAGAAAACGATTATGTTATTCATTACTTGAACCACACAGCTTAGAAAGAAATAATATAGCTATATAAGGAAGGATGGATTTGGGAGAAAAAGCAGTCATTCCGAGAAACATCACATTACTGCAAGAACTCACCCCAGCCAAGTAGCGTTTTGAGAATGTTTTGGGTTGCAATGGCCGTGAAAGAAGACTTTTTAGTTCCTGCAGTTTAAAAAACAAGTTAAATATTTTCAGTGTACATAAGAGTCTTAAGACCCTATGTGGTCCGACGCTTTCTGGACCCTGCACGTAGTAGGAGCTTAGTGCACCTGGCTGCCCTCTTTTTAGATATTAATATCAGAAATTTCATAATCAGAATGACCTCTTGTAGATTGGTTAGTTGAGCAGACGTGGCTTTCTTTCGCTTATGATTGTTCACTCTTTCCTCCTCACTATCATTATCTTCCAAATCTAGTTCCATTAATTCAGCACTTCGCTCAAGCCAATTTTTCTTGGCCTTGTCCTGAAAAAAAAAGGAAACTAACATTGAACCAAATGTATCAACGTGACCACAAGTTACAAGCGGCAAACAGAGAAAACAATATTCTGGAACTTTAAGATCAGTGGATACACAGAAAACAGTTTGCTAAATAGGTTATTTTCCTTTAAATTGTGAATACCACCCTTCAAATAGGACGAACTAGTATTGGCCGATCCCCAACTAGCTTGATGAAGCATAGTGGTGGATGTTGCTTAAAGCCCACACCTTCTGAAACCCGAAACCCAAGGGCAGGGCCCATCGGTGGCCATTTCCTACTTTGCTCCCTAGGTGACACGAAATCCCAACTATAAGGAGGTGGAGGGTCCTTACCAGTTACCACTAAGCTATTCCTCATTTTGGGTTAACGCACATAAGTTGGTAAACAATTTTTGTAAGGAAACCAATAAGCGAGAAGTTTCCAAACTACTTCCAGCAGATTCTTTCTTTACTAAAGGAATGAACAATTAAGAGATCTTTTATACCTAACTTATACGATACAAATCCCAAAAGAAAGAAAAAATATTTCACTAAACACTAGCAAAAAAATCCTTCTTTTTAAGCTCTTTATGGAATTTAAAGCAGAATGGAATAAGATTTCTAAAAGGAAAACTACTTATTGTATCATAACCATGTTAATTTGTCCCAAAAGAAAAGATAAACGAGGTAGAAGTTTTCAACTAATTGTGTTAGATTCTTCTTAGCAAAACAAAAATCATCGTATCTTTTCACTATTTTGTATCCACGAAAGGAAAAAACATTTACATATCTTTATCCCTTCAATGATAATTCAAAACAGTATGCAGCATGCTTCCTTAAAAAGAAATTACTAATTGTCTAGTAATCAAGTTGGTATGCCCAAAAATATAAGAAGGAATTCAGTGTACAATGAAGTGATGCTAATAAGAAGTATATGGAAAACAAGATGAAATTTTTCACTTGTCAAAAGCTACATTTTCTGATTCAGCAGACTATAGTGAAGAACAGTAGCTGCTTAAGAACAAAAGAGGCTTCTGAAGTGTTAAGTAAATGGCATTATCAAGAAAAATGCATTACAATCATCAGACTTATGTTGGTCACACAGACTCATAACCATGACATAGGAAGAAGCATTTTAACACTCTTGAGATACATAGGACCAGAATCACCTGAGAGTCCTTTCGCGAAATCTTGTCTATTTGACATGCAAGGGATAATCGCTTCATAACTTCAGGCATGTATGACATTTCTAAAGGAAACCGCTGGAAGTTATCCTGGAAATAACAACAGTATCCATTAGTGCAAAAAAAAAAAGTATTAACGGGTGTCAACCAAGTTAAGCATACAGCTACAATTAACCAACCGAGAAAGATAGAAGCAAGAAACTTTAAAAGCATCAGGAAAAGAGAAGCCAGAAGCAGTCTCTGCTTAGAGAAAAATAATGTCACTGCTTCATCTAATAAATTTTGTATATAGAATATAGAACGAAATAATCACAAAAGTTAAAAATCTAAAAGGAAGTACTCATATGCTAAAAAATCTATATGTATTGAGTCAACTTCCAAACTGAATGGTTTCCTCCCTTGCGCTCATTTACAGAGGATATGTATCCATCTAATGAGTATTTGCTCCTTCCAGTGGCTATTCGAAGATTACCTTTGAAAATGACTTGCATAAAGCAGCAAACTTTGAGGTATCATTTGGTGTGATTAGAGCAATGCTACACCCATCAGAATGAGCCCTGGCAGTTCTTCCACTTCTATGAACGTAAACCTGCACAACAATTTTCATAGATTGAAATTGTGAACGTGGTAACAAGCTACCAATAAGAAGGCACATTACAAACTTACTTCAGCTGAATGAGGTAGCTGATAGTGAATGACAGTTCGAACACCAGGAATATCCAAACCTCTGGCTGCAACATCTGTAGCAATGAGTATACCATGCTCATGTCCCCGAAACCGGTCAATTGCCTGCATTGAACAAAATGGCTAAGAAGAGAAGGCAACAGAACATAAAGCATGTGCAGTAGTTCCATGTTTGTCCGTAGGAAAAGCACATTGATGCGACAATTGGACAAGATGGAACAAAATGACATCTTCTCTCTTCTCAATTAGAGAATGAAACAATCTCATAGCAAGTGGATAAAATGTCAAGACTGTAGTCATAGAAATCCTAACTAGTGACTTTTGGCTTATAGCCATAAGTTATAAGCTCATCTAAACAGGCTCTAAATAATTCGGGAACAGATCATTGGTGTACCAATCAAGAGGCACTAGACTCAACATCTCCTTTTCTCCGCGAAAGAATTACCATACAATTTGAAAGTAAAGAAAATGGAGCATAACCTAATATGGAAAAGAAATCATAAAAGTGACCTTAAGTCGAGCTCTCTGCTGCATCTGGGCATGAAGTGTCCAGACATTGACGCCAAGGATGCGCAAGAGGGAGGAAATATGGCGTAAAGCTGCAATGGACGTACAGAAAACAATTGTCCGACCTTGTCCATGAACACTCAAAATGTAATACAAATACCCATCTTTATCTTCTTCCCTGCAGCTGCGACCCAACAATGGAATGATCGATTCCACACCAGGTTAGCATGCATGGTGAAAACAAGTACATATTTACAGCAGCAGAAATATGTGTGAACCTTCAGTTTAATATAAAACTATAGCAATTTAAAGGAAAGGGTATCTCAGACGAAATATATACAAAATTTGCAAACTCTGGGCAAAGAATAAACTTCACCAGCACATAAGCACAAAATTAATTGGAAACATGTATATAGAAAGATGAGGTGATGTTAGGCCAATGGCGGTAAATTTGGCAAAAATCATTTTCAAAAGAAAAAACAAGAAATACCAACTTACTCTATAAACGACTCCTCGAGCTTGTTGGCTAGAATTGATGCATTAGTCAGATCAATGATTGCCGCATCTGCCCTCATTCCTGCTCTCTCAGACAGAGTTTCTATTGAATTCAACTCATCGTTTGCTTTTGATTTTTGTGATCCGCGCTTTAGCTTCTTCCTGAAATCGGCAGACAAAGCAATGGTTGCAGAAAACACAAATGTTTGCCTTTTCTTTCTTTGGACACTGGAAACTGTTTCACAATTTTGTGATTTCTGAGAATCGTCATCAGTTGATTTACTAGCCATGGGAAGCATGTCAACTATAGACTGCAACTCGTGGAAATGGCCATTTTCTATCATCCGATCGGCCTCATCCAGCACAAAAAATGACAGTGAGTGCAACTGCAGAAGCAAAAAAGAAATTAATATCATCCGCTCTATAGAACGGATAGAAACATGGGAATGCATGTTTCAACCTACTATAACAAATGTGGAATAACTGAAAAGGACCATTCAGATTATCAGGTGTCATGAGAAGCAACAACCAATAATTGATGGACAGTTAGTCTTAAGCACCACAATCCCTAGTTTGAAGTTATTCACACTTGAGTAGTAATTATTAAGCAAACCAGGTAACAGACACCCCCAGTGAACAATCTTACTAGGACTCACATTCTACGTTAGAGTAAACCTTCAACCAGTTGAAACAGAGGATTTTGAGGGGTACACTAACATAAATAATTTTCTAACATGAAAAGAACAGGTCATACAAAATCTATTTCATAGATTAAGAGGCAGAATCAACTCTCTATCCTTTGCCTGCTTAGCCAAAAGATCATTCTCTTTTTTCCTTTAGGCTGGAAGAAGGGAGACATATGAAGAGTCGCCTTGTGAAACAAGCCTTTCACGTGTCATAAATTGCCACTAACCTCCACGAGATGAGTATCACCACCAGACATAAGCTCCCAAAGCCTCCCCGGAGTTCCGACAACAATTTCAGGCCTTGTTTTCAAAAGTCTTTCTTGTTTTTCACTTGACATTCCACCAACAATAGGGACAACCCTAAAATTGGAATGTCTTGCTGCTTCCTTCAGATGATCAGTGACCTGGAGAGAAGAAATTATTAGAAATTTAAAAAGAAAAAAAAGGATGGGCAAGAAACTGCAAATGAGAAGCCCCTCACAATGTGCAATCAAAAGAGTTGCAGTAAACTAACCCAGCACCCCAGCCAAGTCTAAAGATATAGATAGCACTGGCCGGGCAAAAATATTGAATAACAAAAGGAAAATCCAACTACGTTAACAAGAACTGCAATGAAAATAAAACATGACGCCCACATTCCATTCTGGAGGACTTAAACAGGACAGTAGCAGCAAATAGGAACATGCAAACTTGACATAATAAACCATAAGTTAAGCATATATTCTCTTCCTTTTTTTCTGTTTTTTCCCCTAGTGTTGGTTGGATAAGGGGGACTACAGGAAATAATATCCTGAACTTGATGCACCACAGAGTAAGCCTCAGCATCAATACATTTTTGTTTCTGTGACATTATCACCTTCATCTTGATCGAAAGAGATTCCTGGGTGATTACTTTCTTTTTAAAGAAAAAACAAAATACAAAATTCCTGGGTGATTACGTGGCAATGCTTGCCGCCAACAGAGTGAAACCCAGAAGGAAAAACTTGCCAAGCCATTGTTTTTCAACTACTATACATATTTTGAACAAGCATTTGGGGCAAGAGACATGCATACATACATTTAATTTTTTTTTATGAAGCGAATATATATATATAGACAAATGCATATATTCCATTACAGGTGTTTTGGTATAAGTAAAAACTTCTTGACAGAACCTCATACTACTTTGTTTCGAACAAAACCTAAATGAATGTCAAGATATCAGCTTATTATTTTGAATTAATAAAGGAAAACAGTTGTAATATGAGAATTATCACCTGAAGGGCAAGCTCTCTTGTGGGAGTAATAATTAGAGCGCGGAGGAGACCTGCCGAGGCAACTTTTTCATCCAATTCTCCATTTTCTGGAAGCTGCCTTTCGGCCTTTTCTTGCTCCTCAAGCAGACGTTGAAGAATGGGCAGACCAAATGCCAGTGTTTTCCCTGAACCTGTCTCTGCAGCACCCACAACATCCTGGCACACAAACCAACCAGCATAAATATGTATATGACACCATCTCCAGTGAAATACCTTGATTTTTACCACATAACCAACCTTTCCTTGGTGAGCACCTGCAGGAATGCATGCTTTCTGTATTGGTGTAGGTTCTTTGAACTTAAGCGCGTATATCGATTTCATGAGCAGTGGATGAAGTCTCAGTTCATTCCATGCATAATATTCAGTTTCATCTACTGAATCTTGTTCTTGATCATCATTTCCATCAGTGACTGTTCGAGTCAGATTTCAAAACAAGAATTAATACCAAATCATAAGAGAAGTCTTCAATGTGAGATCATGTTGCAATGATAAAACCAATGGACGAGGTCCTAGTCAGTCGTTCAGAAAGAGTAATTAAGGACTATATCGACTGCAACATTAACTCACACCAGTTTCTTTTCCAATAAAAATTAATCGGTCTACTCCAAATTTGTGCAAGTTAACATTCCCCATATATAAAAACAGTTAAATGGAAGTAGGTCAAAAGCTTTCTAGTGAGCACCACTCGCAGCAATAGAATATTTAGAAGAGCTTGTAGGAATAGCAAGTATAGGAAAGTATGCCTACTGTTTTTCTTTTTTCTTTTATATTTATAACAATTAGAAACCTGATGAATGGCCAATAAATTTAGAGAAAGAATCACATATCCTTCTGGTCTAACTCTTTGCATTTACCTTGCATTCTTCCAACATTCAAGCAGAGGTAAAATTTCTATTTTATTACTGGAACTGAATTCAACTGACACAATATATATCACTTACAAAGCCATTTCAAGAACCCAAAACACAGAGCATAGCTTAGTGAAACAATAGGTCAAGATATTGATGCATTGACATCCAGAAAAATACCTAACTAACAATAAAATTATTGAAAGATTCGCCAATGTGATTAAAGGTTATTATGCATTGACACTGAACTTGAAGTTGACTTACTGATACCAGAATTTCAGAAATTATGAAAATATCCAGAGACTCAATGAAAGAACAAGTTAGCATTATACCAAACTTAAAAATTGAGAAGCCTTTACAAAAAGGAAAATATCAGATTTTAATGCAACACTAACCAGCTGGTGACTCTTCATTTCCTTCAGCTTCATTTACAGCATCTTTATTGATCTTATCTTTCTTTTTCTTCTTCTTCTTTTTCTTCTTTTGTTTCGTTTCCTTTCCCACCTCCTCAATCTCCTCTTTGCTCTCACCCTTAGCTTCACCATTCAATTCCTCATTTTTGGTATCTACTTTCTGTTTCTTTGGTTTTGTCTTCCCCTTTTCTTCACTTCCCCCAGTTGATTTGGCAATACCCAAATTGTACTCTGATTCATCGATCTCTTCAAGACATAAAAAACCTACACTCAAAACACCCAAACCTGTGTCAGTCCTTGGAACCCAAAATTATTTGTGCTCAACAAACACATAAGTTTTAACTAACAACAGGGGAAAATCAACAGAACACAAGAAAGCTTAACGACTAACGCAAAAATACCCAGAGTTTAAGAAAGCTTACAAACCAAACAGCTATTGTTACGTTAAGGTTTGTTATCTCCTAGAATGTCCAATTTCTTAAATTCGCAACATAACCACTCGAAAAAAGTTCTTATTTAAAAGATAATTTCCAACAGATATAAGGCTAAAAAAACATGGATCTTTTATCTGCCAAGAGAATACAACAGCAATGACAACAACAATAATAACTACACCTCAACCCCAAGCTAGCTGGCGTTGGCATATGAATCCTCAATATCATAAATGTTCTGTTTGGGTCCATAATATAGGCTAAATATTCTATCTTTCCCGAAAAGTAAGATTTTTTATTTGACACCAAGAGTAAACATACTGAAAATTTCAACTGTGAGCTTTCTCTAAACTCTCTAAAATTTCACCAGATCCTAAAAGAAGTTAATGTTAAAGGGGAGAAACAAAGTGGCTTCCTTCGAACTCCTTGAATCCAATTTGAACTAAATTATTTATCTTCCCCAAGAGACAGTAAGCTAAAAATCCAATCTTTATATTGTTGCTAAAACTTCAACTTCATACAATAACAATCTCTATCCAATTGTGGGGTTTCTCAAAAACTATCGGAAAAGAACAAAACAGCTGATTAAATGCAAAAGGGCAGAAAAATAAACCTCCGTCAAGCTCGTTGAAGCCAATCTGATCTAAATTATTTATCTTCCCCAAGAGACAATAAGCTAAAATTTCAATCTTTATACACTCTCAATCCCTCTCCAATTATGGGGTTACTCAAAACTATCAGAAAAGAACAATACAACTGATTCAATGCAAAAGGGCAGAAAAATAAACCTCCTTAGAGCTCATTGAAGCCAATCTGGTCTAAATTATTCATCTTCCCCAAGAGACAATAAACTAAAAATCCAATCTTTATACAATAACAATCCCTATCCAATCATGGGGTTACTCAAAAACTATCAGAGAAGAACAATACAGCTGATTCAATGCAAAAGGGCAGAAAAATAAACCTCCTTATAGCTCCTTGAATCCAATTTGAACTAAATTACTTATCTTCCCCAAGAGACAATAAACTAAAAATTCAATCTTTATACAGTAACAATCCCTATCCAATCATGGGGTTACTCAAAAACCATCAGAAAGTAACAATACAGCTGATTCAATGCATAAAGACAGGAAAAAAAGAAACCTCCTTCAAGCTCGTTGGAGCCAATAAGGAAGGAGAAATCATCATCTTTCTCTGTAAGTGTTGGGTTCCAATTAAGTGAGTTGATTCGCTCAAATTCCACTGATTCAACTCTGCTTCGTTTCTTTGTCTTCTTTGGTCTCTTCTTATCTGAAATTTGAGAAGCCATAGATAGCTACAGAGAGCTCAAAATTTCTCTTACAAAAAGGAGAAACAGGGTTTAACGACAAGCATTTAGGGCTTTACTCTTTTCGATTTGTATTTCTTTTGGTAAATTACAAATACATCCACTCTAGTTTTTGATTGTTACACATACGTCTCCTTTAGTTTTCGGGATGTGAAAAGAAAGTTGACATAATATATCAACGTGTCATTTAATTTAGTCTCGATACACATTCATGTTAACTAACTTTAGAAATGAACAAGCAAACACTTGAACTTATATAGAATCGAATATTTATTTAATTTATACAAGTTAAAATGTATATTTGTGTAGACCTAATGTTGATGGACATATCCATTAACTTCAAACAAATTTAATTAATATATTTATATACTAGGCCAAAGAAAAAAATTGTTACACCTTTAAATTTTACTAGAAAAAAAAATAACAACCCACCTTGGTATTCACTAAAAAAATGATAAAATAATCATAGATTTATAATTATCATCAAAGTATATGCTGATTTAAACACTTTTAGTCTTTTAAATTGGCCTTATTCACAAATTTAACAAATTCTTTCTACTATATTCGATAAGAAATGTGAAAAAAGAATTTCTAATATTTTTAATCTATTTTTTTGGTGTCTAATATATTTCCCTTTTTAATAAAACAAATTGGTGACATGAAAAAAGAGAAATTAGAAGGTAAAACTAGAAGTGCAAACAAAATAAATCAACCAACTAAACTATTAATTTTTTATTTTTTTTAGTCTAAAATACAATTTTTACATGTAATTTTTAGAATTTAACAAATTTTCCTAATATTTTGATTAAATCTTCTTTTTCACAATTTTCATCAAATTTAAGATACAAAATTTGCTACTCAATATTTGAGGAAGATCATAAATGTTTAGCTTTTAACAAACAAAGGATCAAAACCCACTTCTAAACCAGCAAGAGTTATGATAAGTACTTATTCATTCTTAATCAGAGATTTTAGGTTCGAATTTCTCTGAGTACGAAGTCGTCTTTGTGAGGAAGCGCTTTACTCCAAGTGGAATTTCTCGACCCATTTAATTGGACTTCAATATAAATAGTTGAATACCAAACACCGATGAAAAAAAAACCCTACTTGCAAACATAAACTACCATTTTTTATCATTTTCTCTTTTATTCACCAAAAATCATAAAAAAAAACATTCATTTGCATCAGTTTTAAAAACAATCTCTAAAAAAAATTAGAGATAAAATTATGTATAGTAAGTCCTTATGATCGAATACTCTTCGAACCCTATACATAGCAAGAGCTTTATTGCGTTGTGTCTTGTCTTCTTCTCCAAAACAAACCAAATCTTAAAAAAATCCCTTTTTTTTCACTTCCCACTGATCAGTGCCACTTGTTTTCTTTCCTAATCACACAGCCCATTAAAACCTCTCTCCATTATCTGCACAATAAATAAATGCAGCTTCTTCTTTCCAAAGCTTCCCTTTTTTTCAATTCAAGAACTATTTTTTCTTCTTCAACAACAATGGCTGCATCTACTTCAATTTCTCTTTCTTCAAAACCCCGTTTAAAGGGTATTGTATTTGACATGGACGGAACCCTAACGGTCCCCGTTATTGATTTTCAGGCCATGTACAGGGCTGTTCTGGGTCATGATGAGTACCTTGCTGTTAAATCCAAGAGCCCTTCTGGCATTGATATTTTGCACCACATTGAAAGTTGGAGCCCTGATAAGCAACGTAGGGCGTATGAGGTTATTGCTGATTATGAAAAACAGGGTCTTGATCGACTCCAGATTATGCCTGGTGAGGTTTTTTCTGTTTGTAGCTTTAATGTTTGGGGGTAAAGATTGAGTCTTTTTTTAGTTTGTGGGTGTTTTTGACATTTTGAGTTTGGTTGCAGGTGCTGCTGAACTTTGTAGTTTTCTTGATTCTAGGAATATTAGGTAAGACCGACTTATGAGATGTAGTTTTTTGTCATTAGTTCTTAGTCAACTACAGAGTTTGGTAGCTAAAGCACTTCTAAAGGTTATTTTGAGCATCTCTATTATTTGTTATGTTTTCTTTACTTTTATATTTTGAACTGCTTTGATATTGGTTACTTGAGTTGAGGGTCTTTTGGAAGCAGTCTCTCTACCTCCTTGAGGTAGGGTGCACTCTATCCTCCTCAGACCTCACATGTGGGATTACACTGAGTATGTTGTTGTTGGACTCGAATAGATCCGAAAGATATGGAGGATTCATATAGCTGAACCCAAGTACTTAATTCATTTGCTCTTTCGTTTTCATGTATAGGAGGTAGTGGTACATAGTTGGGGAATGGAAAGGGAGAGTTGGGGTGAGAATTAAGCTTGTACCTTAAAGATGGAAACGGAGCTCCCACTTATTTATGATGTAATGTTCCTTGTGAGCTATGTGAACTTTTCTCTTTATTCAGTTCCACGGTAACCAGTTTGAGCATTTTCCTACATCAAAGTAGTTATGTTTCCTCTCTCTCTCTCTCTTGACTCTGCCATCTGTTTTGTCCATGCCATGGCCTAAGGTTTAATGTGCCTAATCTTTCTTTCTCAATCCTTAACTTTGCTTATTCTTTGAAAAGTTTCCGTCTTGAGGTGTGGTTGAGAGTTAAAATGCTTCATGAGACTGCTTGAGGACGCAAGGTATGCAGATTGGCCAGTTCTTTTTAAACCAAGAAATCCAGTGTTTCCAAATCCCAACAACGACTGGATAGATCATGGACCTGCTCCTCTACCCATTTCCACTCAAATATGAGACCTCGTTCACTAATCAGGATGTACGGTTACTACACATTCCTCATTGTACTACCTTTGCTAGTGAAGCAAAGTCCTGATATACAAATTGGCCAAATTTTTTTTCCATTTTTTTGAGTATTTACTACATCATAATTTCCCAAGCAGTTTCTTGGCCTTTCTCTCACGCGTAAAACTTTTCTTTTTTTCAATTTGTTGGTCTTTTAGACTTCTGTTATGTACCGTCTTATGATGCATCACTTGCTGTCTTCCTTTTTTTGACTGTCATGAGATTGTAGCCAAATTATATTCAAATTGGCGTTGGAAGACTTATCAAGTTTAATTTTCTTGTGACAGAATGGTTTTTCTTTTGGGATACGTAAGTTGTGAGAAAATGCTATGCTCGTGAGATTTTTAAATCTGCTTTTATCTGTCAAAGGCATCTTACATTATTTTATGCCCTTCCACCTTCACTCACATTAGATTATGCCCTTCTTTGTTGATGGATTCCCTTGGACCACACATTTGATTTGATGAGAGAAATTACATATTCAAGTTAAGCTTCAGAAGCTGGATTATCATATCTTTGATAAATTAGATAGAAGGAAATAGCTCGCGTTTCTGTGTTAGCGCCTTAGCGTTTCTGGATAGATTTGATGTATGCTTCCCTCCTATTGAAAAGTACCTATATTGACTCAAATGTACTAGAAGAAGGAGATGTTATTTCACAGTTTAGATGTTTCTGGCTCTTCGGAAGAGAATAATTTAATTGTTTTGTGAATTCTATTTCAGAAGGGGATTAATCACTAGAAATGTCAAAGATGCAGTTGACTTGTTTCACGAACGCTTTAATGTAAGTTTCTTTCCTTTTTCAGTTAAATATATAACACAATTGTTTTGGCATGAGTTATATGTTGACATTGTATGCTGAAGTTAGAGAGCAAAGGTAACTGGACTTTCCAGAAGAAAAAAAAAGAAGACATTGCTAGTTCCTTCTATTTAGGGATGAAACAAGAATCATCACTGCATAGTAGAAGAAAGAGAAAGAATTTATCTTCTTTTATACGCAGTAGTTTCTTTAGTTTGAAGTAAAACAACTAGGAAAACAGACTGGATATTCCAGCTTAAATTTTTCTTCTTCATTCATTACCAGTCAGGCAGTCAGAGGATCATGAACTGGTACGGTTGTGATGACCTAGGATATTTGTGCAGATGGTGTGGTGGAGAATCTGTATGTTCTTATAGTCAAATAGAGAAGGGAAGCTCATCTAGAGGATGTATGGTTTCCGTCACAATTATGATGGCATGCTCAATTCATTTCTTTACAGGATCTGCCTTGTGGCTGAACAAAGTTTTAAAAGATTATCTAAGACACTCTTTGTAATATAATGTGGAATTTTATGTAGCTGAAACATGTAACACGGAGAGGGAGAAAAGGTGGACAATACCCTCTTTTCTGTTCTGTTAGCAAAATTAAGGGAACGATAAGATTAAATCTGTAAATGACATTCAAAAGAAAAATAAGAGACATTTTTCATGAAAAAAAGCATGCAAACCTAGTAAATAACGGTGAAGTTGCAGTGATTTCATTTTCTCATCAAAAGTGAGAAAACTGAAAAGAACCCTGAAAGTTGAAATTGACTTCTTGATCTTGTATCTACTAGGGTCCCACTGTAGGTAGCTCACAAGTTATAAACCAATGCAAAATTGTTTTGAATAGTCGTAAGGAACAATCACTATTTACTCCGCGGCTCTTAAATCCATTTTGTGCTTGCTTTTTAGTGGTTTTGCAACCACAAAATTTTCTAGGATGCTCATGCATTTCTTTTGGGATAACACCTCTTTTCAGCATTTAGGTAGCAGGCACCAGCCATGTACTTTCTATGATATTGGTATAGTTGGTTGATTCAACTGAGCTTGATTTGGTTGGTCAAGCTCAACTTCAGTCTGAGTGTCTAATTACTGTGCCATGTAAAATCCTGACAAATAATAGGAAGCACTGGGCACCAGTTATCAGTGCCAGTATGCATGTTCTCAAAGAAGGGTCCACTCATGAGTGATATTGTAGAGGAGTTGGCGTTCTGGATAAGTTGTGCAGACACTGGGAATTTTGGAAAGAAGACACCTTAGGTGCAAAAGATGCACTGATTGAAAGGTAAAAGAAAGGAAATGGTACTGAAACAGGACGGCCCTGCAATTCATAGTCTTTAATACTTCAATAAATTTGTCCCCCCTATTATTTGTGTGGTATTTTTATTCATCTTTTTAATATTCAGTAGTAGGGCCCCCATGGCTTGGGCTAGTGGTATGAATGCAATATGATGTGTGGGTATGTGCACGTCACAAGTTTGAATCTTTCCCCATACAAAAGCTCGGTATTTAAATGGAGAAGGGTAGAGAGGTTGGCCCATTATCCACCGAGTTTCAATCTGTGTGCCACTGGCCTTCGAGGATTTCTTGGTTATAAAAAGAATCAGAAGAATGGAAAAAGAACAAGCCTCCCGATCTTTTCTGTTTTCCATCTGCGCGGACAATATCTGTGGATATTGTGTCTCATTATTGGGAAATTTATAATGGTGTTTGGATTGGGAAACAGTTTAGGGAGAATTAGTCTTTGGTAGGTTTCCAGAGAATAGTTTAGGCAGAATCTGAAGTGAACATATCTGAGAGGAGGAAATCTAAAATGCATAGTTGTGTCTGAGTCAAAGAATGAGTGAACAAACTTCCCTTTTCCATCCTATTATTTAGTATCTTTCAGAATGAAAGAATAAAAGGTCATTTGCTTTAATTTTCTGGCCCCTTAGAAACTCGAATTCTAACTTCTAGAAAAAAGAAAAAAAGGGAAGCTTGAAATCTGAGTGGATTCTCGAGGTGTTTATGGAAGCTTGATGTCTGAGTGGAGTCTCCAAGTGTTCCACTATGGTTAATCTCCCGAGAAAAGAAATCTCTCCATGTCTGCTATAATATATCTTTCACCTCAGCTCATGCTATATGTTTAGTTCCATGGTCTTTATTACGTATACTATATAAAGCTTTAAGTTTAGAATCTCTTTTTGATACAGGTGAAATTTTCTCCTGCACTGAGCAGGGAGTATCGTCCTTACAAACCAGATCCAGCTCCATTGCTGCACATTTGTTCAACTTGGGAAGTTCAATCTAATGAAGTAATGATGATTGGGGACAGCCTTAAAGATGATGTGAGTTTCCTCTCATGCTGAATGTTCTTCTCTTTCACGTCTGCTCTTTGCAATAGGTGACTCGATGCATCTCCATGAAAGATGTGTCATTTTCCTTCACTTAGCTTGACTAAGTTCTTAGCTAATTCAAATAGGTACTAATTGACTTGACATTAATTTGTGCTTGGTATATGATACTCGAAGCAATTTTCATGCTTGATCGTTAGCAGTTCTTAGCGTACAAGCTTTGGCTACCACCTCTAAGTAGTTACTTTTATGATTTCTTTAGCCTTGTGAAATATTTTTTTCGTTCATGCTTGTCAGTCGTCATGCCATTTAGAAAGTCATGGTAAAATACTAAAATATGTGTAGGGACTTGTAATGAATATTTGGGGGTTTGATATACAGGTTGCTTGTGGCAAACAAGCTGGAGCTTTTACTTGCTTGCTCGACGAAACAGGAAGGTATGATGCTCCAGAATATGCAAACGTCCAACACAAACCAGACTATAAGGTGTCTTCTCTTGTTGAGGTTCAGTCACTTCTAGAAAGAGATTTTGAGCTGACATCTTGATATTTGCAAATCTTTGGAACCCCCCTGGCCTGGCTGAGCAACGAGACATGGTTTACCCTCGTAAGCCCTCCACGCAGCATTCCTGCATGCATGTTTCTTTTGGTTTCTGTAAGATTATAGTAATTAGATTGCAGCTTTGCTCAAGTGAGGGGGGGGATCTTTGAGATGGTCTCAAGTCAATTCATTTTTCAAGCCAAAAATTGGGAATATGAGTTTTTGTTCACTCTTGGTGGTGAAATTGGTGATTTACAGAGAATTTTATCGATTAGCCTGGTTCGTTGGGGGTGACATAGACCATGAATGTGTTTTCGAATGTAGTGTTCTTGTCATCTCTTTGCTCGTAATGGAAGCTCTACCACAACTCTTCCACGCCATCACTCTATTCTTCAAACTCCGGCAATTTATTTCATATTTGCTAAGACTTCTTAGGAATAATTGTACTTGTTAAAGCAAAGATTTTCAGAAATGGGACCAAACTGGTCTGAGAGTTTTTTCTTTTCTTTTTTAGAACCCCGGGCAACTCACAACCTCTGCCACATCCTCTGTCGTTGGATTAATCACAAGTAACAAATGTAACTTTTCTATTTTTCATTTTTTGAATTCCTATTCTATCCCATCAATTAACATAAGATCAAAATGCATAGTTCATTGGTGAAAGAACTTTAGCAAGTGTGCTAAATGCTCCTCTTTTTCTCATGAAGTCATGATAAATAGTAAGGAAAGCACTACATAGCTAAATAATACGATAGTTGAAGTACAAAAAATTACAAAGAATAATAGAAATTGAATAATAAGAAACTATGAGAATAATACTAATACTATTGGTTACCATCAAGCTTATTCAACTAGAAAATGAGATAGAGGCTTAATTCATGACATCCATATCTCCTTATTTAAAGTCATATTCTCGACAAATATGATATATATAATTCATCAATTTTTTGAAGATTCATTGCAATCAATTAATCGAACGCTAAATGTGCTTTAATCAAATATTACAAATATAAAAAATTAAGATATTATATTTATATCAATATTTGAGGGACTAAATGTGCAAAACCGTTAAATTCAACCGCTAAGCAGCAAAATTCTGTTTATATATTGGCGCGCTTAAGCAGTTCCCTCTTCAAGAAATCAGTTGAATGAAAGAATTTACAAGAAACAGAAAAACAGAGCAAAATATGACTTTCAGTATCCACGGTTGCTCCGCCGTATTCCACCACCCATCTGCCACCACCACCGCCAGCGTAGCTGTCTTCTCCGGTGAAAATTGCAACGTCATGAAAAGTAATACTGTCTCTCTGAAGAGAAAATCTATTTCACCGATCTCTTCTCCTTCTGAACCCTCCCCGAAAAGGGTCTCTCTCAATTCACCACCACCCTCCGCCGCCATTGCCGCCGCTAAGGATGGTACAGACCCCATTTCACCAATTACTTCACCATCCCCTAAAAGGGTCACTCTCAATTCACCACCACCCTCCTCCACCACTGCCATTGCCGCCGCCGAGGATGGTCCGGTACCCATTTCACCAAAAACTTCACCATCCCCTGCATTTTCACCCTTCTCCAAAAGGGTATCTGAAAAATCACCTTTTGCCACCACCAACGCCGCCACTGCTGATGCCACGGCGACGCCACCACCGCTGCCATTTTCAAGATTCACAAAAACGCAGCCGTCCAATAATAACAAAACTCTGCGTCGGACACTATCAGAACCACCAATTTTCGGTTCTTTTACTGATTTCTGTCGTTACATGAATTCCCAGTCACCGGAAAACAGCAAGAACAATCCAATCTCTGTAAAATCAACTCTTCGTAGATCAATTTCTGATCCCACAGCTGCGAAAATTATTCTTGCTCCGGCACCGGCAACTGCAACTCCGGCATTGACTTCAGGAACAGGGCATGAAAAAACTACAAGAAGCAAGGTAAAATAAATAGTCTTTTTCTTTTCTTTTTACAGTAATTTTTGCATATTTTATCGAATTTTAAAAATCTTTTTTACTTTCTCATATTTTATATCGAATCTATCACATAAATTGGTACGTAAGGTCTACATGTTAACACTCTTATTACTATGTTTTGAGAAATTTGAAGTTTATGTCTAAAAAATCTTTATTCCGAAATGAAGTTATTTTCTGAATTAAAAAAAATTATTAGTCAGCTTTCAACGTGAATGATAGTAACAATTATTTTTATTTAATCTTACTTTTTCATTTTTCATTTTTGTCAATTATAGAAGTGTTAAAAGGGTGGAAGCTGCTGATAAATTGGCCTGCATGAAGATGGTTCAAGTCCAACAAGAATTTTTCATATTTCATACAAAATAATATTCATGAATATACTTTACATGTTAGTTTTAGTGAAATATATAGCTAGTGTTTTTTCCTTTTTTTTTTTTTTCTTATTTGTGTTCTTTTAATTTGTTAATATCATCTTATATGGATGATTTAGGAGCATTTTGATCACGGTGTATATTGGTTTGAAATGGACGGATTGAATTGAATTCAAGTTGAGTTAATAAAAAGATGGATTAGTGACTCGTTTAGAAATTATTTGGATTGAAAATTTATAAGGGGAAGTACAACCAAAAATTAATGTTGTATGGATTGCATGTGGTGGTACTGTCGTAATGAATTTTAATACTCAATATTTTATATTACTTCGTTCATATTAATTTTACATTATTTCTAAAAATTCGAAATTCATTTTTTTTTTTAGTATCGTCCTAAGAGAAAGTACTTCTGAATGGTTTTCGATGAATATCAAATTCAATGCATCGAGATGATTAAAATCTTTTTACTTCTCTCAATTATATATACACGTATAATGTTTTTATTAATAAAATATTTCATTAATAGATTAGTGAAATTAATTAATGTTTCATAATCACAATTAAGAACATACCGCATATATTAAGTTAGTAGTCACATCACATGTCACATGTCACATGTCAAAAGTCTTCTTCGTTGATTACGATTTACATATTACTAGTGCTAATTTGTTTTTNNNCCCCCCCCCCCCCCCTCTCCTCCTCCAAATCCACGAAATTAGGAATATAAAGTTAACGTTTGGTCATAAATTTTCAAAAAAAATTAAATATTGAGATTTTGATAAAATTTGGAATGAAGTTTCAGAGTTTTTGGAAAACATATATATTTCACTTTTTAAAAAAAATAAAAAAAATGATATTCGTCAATTTACAATTAGTTACGAAGATTTATTGATGCAAATAAATAAACAGTAACAACAATAGTAGCTAGTTAGTTTTTAATTGAAAATTTTCACGTTTACGAATAATTTATGCACGATAAGCATACATTTTCAGACTATATAATCGAGAAAGTGAAGTAGCATTGTTACTCTCAACAGTTGGGTAGATAGAATTAGAGTTTGGGCTATATAAACTCATAATTGATGGATTTTCTTATTCTTATATAAAATATAAAAATTTGAAGTAATGTTTTAAAATTTTAAAAGAACTTAACAAGTTTTGGCCTAAAAAAAAATGGTAGATTTTGATATTCTTGCCAAATCCTTTTTCCAAAACTTGACAAATTTTATGGCCAAATAAATTTTGCCAAATTATTTTTCAAAAAGTGCTTGCAATATCTATGGTTAAATGATCTCTTATCACGTGTCTCCATATTTTTTTATTGACCCCTCAAAATTATTTTGATTCTCTTATCTTAATTTATGTAACACCATTTGATTTGATAAAAAAAAAAAAAAAAATTAAAATTTATGATCTAAGATAAACTTATAATATTTGCATAGTTATGAATTATTTCCTTAATATAATAAAAGAAAATTCTACGATGGAAACATTTTGAATCAAGAGAATGAAAAAAAAATCCAAACGTCTAATTTACATGAGAGGTACATTATGAAGTTCATATTTTGCAATTTTATTTTTTAACATAGCTTTTAAAAGAGTAAATTTAATAAAAAGATAAAAAGACATGCTGGCATATTATATTTATAGAAAATACTTGCCGTTATGAATTAAAATTGTATACATTTTAAGAATTATATTCTCCAAATTAGTTTCACTATTTTACAGAAAAAATTGAATCAATTAAGTTTCTCTTTCCTTATTTCGTGGGATTTTATTGGGTAGGTAATGTACGAACATGTTTTTTAAAAGTAATTTTTTTATATAATTTTTAAATATCCTAAATTAATAAGTAATTATTATGATCTATAGTATTTTTATTTAGTTTATGTAAACTTAATTTCAAGAATCTTAATGATTTTATGTTCAAATTTACCATCAAAATTAAATTGTTTGACTCTTAAAATTTAAATTGTACCACGAGATATTGAGAATTATACACTTTTAATTAAAATTTTAATTTATTTTTACACGAAATATGAAGTGCCATTATGTAGATAAATTAGTTATATAAAATATTTAACCTTTTTAATAATACATATTACCATCAATTGATCTATAAATTAGTCTTAACAAGACTTAAAATTTCATGTATATTTCAATTGATCATGGTGTATATAATTGAAAAAAAATAACATATATACTTCGTAATAAATATAAAAAAATACAAATAACAAATTTCAAATTTTGAATCGAAACATTTAATAAGAACAATAAATCAGGGATTAAGGTGTTTAATCGAAATAAGGTTTTAAGTGTCTAAAGATGCCGTGCAGTGGATAAAGTTGTTCCTCTCTTAATCAGAAATTTTGGATTTGAGCCCTGAGTATGAAATTTTTTTTAAATTAGTGCCCTACACGGCGCGAATCTGAAATAGTCGGATTTCAATGCGGACCGTGAACGGAAAGGCGCGTGTAGTGCAAACACCCAATGTGGTACGTGAATGGGTCCCTTCAAATCTCCATAGAAAAGAACTGCCAAAGCTGCTGTCCAAGGTATAAGCTGGAACCCTCTTCAATTTTCTTTAGAACTTATAATATATAAAATATAAATCCTTCTTCCACACAAATTAGGAGAAAAATTATAATTAAATTTCTCTATAAAAACAAAAAATATGTTTTCTAATCATAGTTATTTTCATCATCTAGATTTCTCTCTTCTCTATGATTATCATATTCTTCATCCCTTTCTGAAATATTCAGAAAATCATCCCCAATCAAGAACCAAAAACTGGTATTTTTCTCATCTTCTTTGAAGTTTTATTCAAGAAAAAAAACACCCTTTTGCTTAAAATCATGATTTGTTCAGTAGTTTCTAGTGGTAATGTTCAAGATTTCATAAAAATCCAATCTTTATCATGTTGTCAGCAACAAAATCATCTTTCCTCCATGAACATGACTTGTTCAGTAGTTTCTAGTGGAAACCCTTTACTACCCAATGTACAAAAATTCAGAAAGATTCAATCTTTATCATGTTGTCAGCAGCAAAATCCTTCCACCAACAACACCATTGACAAACCATGGAAGCCCAAAAGTCATCTGATAAAGATATTAGAAGCCCCTCAAGTTGAGAAAGTTTATTCTCCTAGTAAGGTCAAGAAAAAAGTGGTTTTTGAGGAGAAGAATGGGGGTTTATCTCAGATGGGGAGTCAATATATGGCAATTTTGTGTGGGGTTGGGTATTGGGTACAGGGTTTTAGGTGTTTTCCTTGGTTGGGTCTTAACTTTCATATGGCTAATGGAATGAATATGCATCCATCAACATTGCAACTTGTGCAGTATTTTGGGATTTTACCAATGGTTGCTAAGCCTATTTTTGGAATTCTGTCTGATGCTGTTTATATTGGTGGTGCTCATAGAATACCTTATATTTCTCTTGGAGGTAATATTTTTTACTTCCCCTTTTGCATTTGGTTTTGTTTGATTTGCCATATCTTTTGACTTTGCTGCTATATTTGTTTCTTTTTATCTTCTTCTGGAATTTCAAGTTTTAGCAGTTTACCATGTTTTTGTGTCTGGTGTTGGTGTTGTTTTGCTTCCTTTTTTTGGTCCTTTTTGCCACTTTTGTTTTGATTCTGGTATCTTTATTACAAAAGCAAAGATGTTCCTTGAGTGTAAAGGTGGTTGGAATAAAGTTAATCATCTCTTTTAGTTTCCTTTGACAATAGGAAAAGTTTCTATAGATAAGATACTGATTTAGTAAAGCAAGTGATACCCTTCCAAATGCACTACTTGGAAGTTGAAGGTCACGAGATTTAAGACATTTGAATGCCTCACTTTGTGGAGAGCAGTTATAGATTCAAAATATAAAGTAAACATAGTAAGAAACCAAGGGGGTTCAATAGCTACTATATATACATTAAATTTAATTTTGACCGTGTATATATAGTGTAATTTTTTGATGAAGGGGTACCGTAGCTCTGCTCCTGGCGGGGAGGACGGGGTACAATGGATGTAATTTAGTGTAGCAAGTCAAAATTTTAAGTACTAGAACCATTGAGACAAGTTCTAAGTTTGAAGTGCACCTGTTTTAATTCCGTTGACTCTAAATGTTACCGGGATTTATGAACACAGATTATTTATCGGTAGGTTTGAGAGTTCACCTATTGCAAACCAATAAAACTAAAGTTTTTGGTAGCTGGATGAAAATGATCCAATATGCATTAAAACTTTCTTAGTTGAATTACTTCTTTAGCAAATTCTACTTATCGATCTCGTTCTTTGCTAATTAGCTGTGTTTTCCTTTCCTTTTCTTATTTTTTCCTTTTTGTGAAGAGGTTCAGGTGGTTGAGGAACTTGTAGTCTTAACTCTCTATCTGTATATATAAATGTATATAGTAACGTACAATGTAGAATCTCTTTGTATAAATATTGTACAAGCACCTAATAATGTGCTGTTACAGTTCTCCTCCAGGTTTTGGCGTGGGGTCAATTGGCATTAACCTCAGCTGCGAGTGAAGCTCTTCCTGCTCTTATGGCATGTGTCCTTCTTAGCAACGTTGGAGCTTCCATCACAGAAGTTGCCAAAGATGCTCTTGTGGCTGAATATGGTCAAAAAAACAGAATGCCGGGTCTACAGTCTTATGCATTTATGGCTTCAGCTGCTGGTGGAATTTTAGGTAACTTGATCGGAGGATATTTCCTACTCAAAACACAGCAACCTAAGTTAATGTTTCTAGCCTTTTCTGCTTTGCTTGCTCTGCAATTAGTAGTAACTTCAGCTACCAGAGAAGAGTCCCTTGGTTTAGCTCAATCATCAAATTATTCCGTTGTTAGGGAACCAATCACGGAATTATTTAGAAAACAGTATTCGGATCTTATGGTAGCAGTTACAGACGAAAGTATTGCTCGTCCTCTTATATGGGTTGTTATGTCAATTTTAGCAGTCCCGGTCCTCTCCGGATCTATCTTTTGTTATCAGACACAATGCCTAAATCTTGATCCATCAGTTATAGGGATGTCAAAGGTGATAGGTCAATTGCTGCTTCTTTCTTTGACAGTCTTTTATGACCGGTTCGGCAAAAGGATTCCAATGAGAAAACTGATTGGTATTGTGCAGATAACATATGCTGCTTCTCTTCTTCTTGACCTTGTACTTGTTAAGCAGCTTAATCTCAAATTGGGAATTTCGAATGAATGGTTTGCTCTTTGCTTCTCGGGTCTAGCAGAAACTATTGCAGTATTTAAGCTCTTACCATTCCATGTGCTGTTTGCCAGTTTGGCTCCATCGGGGTTTGAAGGATCTCTCATGTCTTTCGTGGCATCAGCTCTGTGTTTTTCATCAGTATTTAGTGGTGTTTTAGGTGTTTCCTTGGCTACTTTCCTTGGTTTAACTCCTGGTAACTACTCGAGTCTGCATATTGGGATTCTTATCCAGTTTGTTGCGGCGTTGCTACCACTGGGATGGCTCAGTTATGTCCCTATGGCTCAACCTGCAGCTGAAAAGGGAATGAAGAGAGGTCAAAGTAAAAGGACGAGAAAATATAGAAGGGTAGGGAGAGTCGTTGATTCGTTCTATTCTTACAGACGCAAAAGAGAATCTGATTTTGATGAGAATCCATTACTGACTAAATGATCAGTCTACTGCTTCAAGAAATTTGTTCATGTCCTAGTCCCAAGAGGAAATGATGATGAGAACGGACGACTCATGACCAGTCTTTGGTAGTTGGTAGAACTCATCTATTGATTCTTGTCGAGTTACAATGATGCATTCTGTTTCTCTGATTATGTCTGAACTTTCAAGAGACATATCTTTTACTCGAGCAGATTGAAGAAGGACGATGTAGCCTTATCCACGTTGTGTAAACTGTTGAGTTGCGGAGAGGCAAGAGAGATGGTCGTTTCAAGATCTCCACTGGTACTTCTCACTGATCAGAGACTGGTTTCGAGTAGGATCCCTCGCGCTCTATTGCTTTTTGTAGATGATGGCAGCCTCTGAGTTTGTGGGAGGTTTGAGAAAAATGACAAGCAAGTGCAACTATACTGAGGAGTACTATTTCTGCAATGGAAGACAATCTTTTTAGTTCCATAGAGAGCTCAAAAAAGTATTGTAGCTTTTGGTGAATTCTTTTCATCTGTTTAAGCGTTGATGAGAGTTACTCAATACGTGTGCTGAGCGGAAGATAGTATGTCCTTACTGAAATAGTTGTAGTTGAGGTGTGCGTAAGTTGGTTCGGATGCTACCATATAATAAAAGAAATGGGAGAGGAGAGGGTGTGCTTGTAAAGTTACTAATTTTAAGTGAATAAATTACTTCTTCACTTTCCATTGTGTACACATTTTTAAATATATTATTATATATGCTAATCTTTAATACATTAAACCAAATAGCAAAAAAATAATATTCATGTGATACATTTGAAAGTACTCGCAAAATTCTAGAGATGAAGATGTTCATTATTTTTTTTAATATGAAAGTGGTCAAAGATCACTTATTTATTAAAATAATCACTTTTATTTAGAATATTATTTTTACACTTAAATTGAAACTTGAGAAGTTAGAATTTTGCATATGACTAGTAAAACAAATTTTCAATATAAACTAAACATTAGCAAAATAACACTTGCATAACTATGGTACATTTGATTTATGTTGTTGAGCATCGTTATAAATTTTATGCGTTATTCTATTCGATATACTAACGGTCATTGAGAATAACGTTACACCAATCAATTTGGAGAATAACATATAATTTTATTCACCATATAACAATCAAANGAATTAATTAATTCTATCCTAATTTAATAAGTGCTCAAATAATATAAAAAAAATATTTATAGTAAGATTCTCATCTAATATGGGACGGAGAGAGTAACAATATAACTTTATTAATGTTGGGCCCGGACAGCGCCCGTACTTTCTTTACTAGTATTATTATATATGCTAATCTTTAATACATTAAATCAAATAGCAAAAAAATAATATTCATGTGATACATTTGAAAGTACTCTCAAAATTCTAGAGATGAAGATGCTCATTATTTATTTTAATATGAAAGTGGTCAAAGATCACTTATTTATTAAAAATAATCACTTTTATTTAGAATATTATTTTTACACTTAAATTGAAACTTGAGAAGTTAGAATTTTGCATATGACTAGTAAAACAAATTTTCAATATAAACTAAACATTAGCAAAATAACACTTGCATAACTATGGTACATTTGATTTATGTTGTTGAGCATCGTTATAAATTTTATGCGTTATTCTATTCGATATACTAACGGTCATTGAGAATAACGTTACACCAATCAATTTGGAGAATAACATATAATTTTATTCACCATATAACAATCAAATGACCTCCTATTTCACACAAATATCCGATTTTGACATTATTATTTCACTTGTGCTCGTTTCTTTTTTCTTCTTTTCACATTCATATAACTTTATATACAATGTCTAAAAGGATCGTATGATAGAACCTCAATCATTTTTACCTCGCTTAAATTACTTTAAATGACTATTCTACTTGAGTGGATACAAATTAAATGACGATATCAAAACAGACTCCCCTCGAGTTTTCACTATTTTAGGAGTTGTCTCTCAATGAAATACTTAGGCCCACAATTCAGCCCAATAAAGTTACAATATATAGCTTCCTCCTTCACACTTTCCCAGGTGTTAGAACACTGAATTTTGTTCTATATTTTGGTGAAGAATCTTTCTGAAATTTACTAAATTACTGCTCTCTACTCTCATTCCTCTGATTCTCAGTAAGTTTCCATACCCATTTTCTTCTTTTTTCACTTGGAAATTCCTGTTGTTATGATTCGTTTTTTAAAAAAAGTGAATTTAGTACTGTTTCTTGATTTTTTTGATCTTGTTGATGTTTAAGGGAAATGTTAAAGAAAAAAATTGAAATTTTAATGGGTCTGTTTACTTTTATCTGTCGGAATTCCCCTTTTACTGTTTACTCTCTTAGTAGAACTTTGAGTTACTTGGTAGGTTGTTGGTAGGAGATTAGTCGGGGTGTGCAAAAGCTGCACGGACACCAGTTATCAATTATCATATAAAAAGAAGAAAACTTTGGCTGAATTTGGTGATTATTTTTTATTAAAGTTATCTTAGTGGACTTTTGAGTCTTTCGGAAACAGGCCTCTCTACCTCCACGAGCTAGTGGTAAGGTCTGCATACACTGAACACTCTTAACTTTCATAGACCTCACCTGTGGGATTTCACTCGGTATATTGTTGTTGTTGTTATCTGAGTAGACCTTTTTTTTTTGTTTGGTCGCATTTGTGGGGAGGAGGTACTTTCTTAGGTATGTTAAGAGTGCATTTTACTTGTTATTGCTTTCAAATTTGGTTGTAGAAGACAAAAAAGTATTGAGGCTGATAATTCCAATGTAAACAATTTTACCTGTGGACAATCCAAGGAGTAGGTGGAGAAAGGCATAGAATTTACAATCACAAAGCAAAACGAAAATGTTGAATAAGAATATGAGTAGCAATACATGTATAAGAGTATCTAAAGACAAAAATGTTCTTACAATAGGTAATGCCTATGTTTTTGTTTGTTGCATAACAGTTTCCAAATTATTATTCAGTGCATGAATAAACTCTGCATTATTTTCCCTCCATAACTAATCCGTGAATCAAACAACCCCTTGAAAATGGATCCAGGAAGTTCATTGACCTCCATCATGGAGGTTACGGTTTCTCAGCGCATGAGACTGCTCTTTTGCTTTTCAACATTTTTTTCCCTAAAAGTTTTGTTCCACCAATGTAGAGGTGTACGTATAATTTATTGATAAATCAAAGTTTGCGGTGGTAATAGATTGTCCTCGCAGAGAGAACTCTTGATGAAAGAGATTTCTCTTCCCTTCTTTCTTGTTCTCAATATTTTCCCCCTCTCTCCTCCCCATATTTGTATTTCTCAATAGGTAATGCTGTCTTCCATTTACATTACTGATTTAAAAAAAATGAAGTTTTCTCCTTACATAGTTCTCATACCTTATAAGTACTCCCACAAGTCCACAACCTGGCTTCTTCTCTATTTATTAAGATGAAGACCGTTACAAGAAGATGAGTCTTTCACATGGCTACTCTCATTACAAGGGCTTGTCTTCTTGGAAGAGTCTTAATGATAAGAAGGTGTCGTCTAAAATTATTTTGTCATATCAAATAGTGTATAAGGAATATGTTTCACACTACTTTCAATGATGTATTGTGTTGTCGAGAATTAGCAGTAACTTACAATGATGGCTCCAATTCTATTGTTTCTTGGAATGAGGGGGAGGGGGTATCAAAAAGGTTTCTCTTCTACATGTGAACTTTGAAGGAAAGATGAAACAAATGGGATGGTAGAGCTTGAAACGTAATGTTGTATATGAAGAAAATACTGTAATACTTTGCAAATGTGTAGTCAAACGTCAAGAGGAAAATGGAAATCCCCACATTTTTTTCTTTTCATGCCTTTAGGTTGGGGTGGTGGGTACTTTTTCTTTTCTGTTTTGGTTGTTGGTGAGTGTTGAATATTTTTTATTATCCAATTCTTCATGAACTAGGCAGTTGCTTATACATTAATTTCTCATGTGATGTTAGAATGGCATCCCAAGGATCATTGGAGGTGCTGCCAGAGGAGTTTCCTACTAGGATCAATTACCGTCCTAATGGCAAGCCCCAGATTGTAATTGAACACTACATGCCTGAACTGGAAGCTTATATGCCAAGAGATGCTGAACCGATTGATTTAAATGTGCTACGAGAAATCAATGATCGATTGACAGCTATGCTAGAAGATGTGAGATTGATGAAGAAACGACTCACACGTATCATGATTTTGCAGTTGCTATGCCTCTTTGTTGCATTTTCAGGTCTTTTTGTGAAGTTGATCCGAAAGTAAGTAGTGTTACTTTGTGAGCCATTTGACCTTCTATAAATGCTGCTCAGAAATTTGTCTAGGAAAATGGAGTGTTGATAGTTCTTTGAAGTTTTGTGCTTTGAGTCGATACTTTCTATAGCCTGTGCGCCTCATCATCTTGTGCTGTTGTAAATAAGTTCTTGTAATCAAGTTTTTGGCTTTTGTTCATTGAAAAGAAGAGTTTTGGTCTTCTTTTTTACATTCTCAACCCAGTGTAAATGATTGAACCAAGTGTATGCCCAAAGTTTAATTAGTTGAAGTCTAATATGTGTCTTTGTTCAATTTCTTGCTTACTTCATGTTCAGGACCCCTTGTTTTTGCACGCCATTGTATGGATCGCGCTTATGCTGAAATTTTAATAGTGTAGTTTGATGGTATCTCGAATCTGTCTGATCATTCCGAAGACTTGTTGAATACAAGAAATTCAATGAATGTATCAATAAGCTACTTCTCCATCATATTCAGTGCATGAGTGTTTCTCCCTTAAGTTTCAGTAGATTCTAAAAATTCAAACTCTCATAAACTTCTAGGATACTGACTGTTACAAGGTTAATGGGAAAAAGGGAAAGTATGAATTAAGAAAATCAACAGCATTTCCTTAGAATGGCCTGTATACTTTTGCAAACCAGAGCTCTTTTTGGACTCCAGAGTATAGAGCCTCTTACTAGGTTGGTCTCTTGGGTCTTCAGCTGTGACAAGGCGGACGTTTTTCTCTTTGATTTCCTGTAAGAAGACAGGCTTGCACTTCTTTAAGCTTCGTGCAACCTATACAAGGTGTTGCTCGTTTTTTCTCTGTTACCAGCGGGCTTATGTGGTGGATGGCATTCCTATATGCTCCTCCTTGCCCCACAATGCTCCAAACTTGAACTCAACTTCTTTTTTTCACCAACATCCCTCTCCTTGGTCCTTGCAGCAGCTTTCACTGTCCCACTCCTCCTTAGACCAGTCTAGGCTGCATCGCTGTACCTTCGTGCCTTCGCCCTGATGTACTGAAAAAAAGGTCATCTTAGGGTGGTGTGTTAACACTTGGCACTAATTATTGTTCAGCACTAATTCAGTTTACTTCCATCAGCTCTTCATGATAGCTAGCATAACTACACAGCCTAATTGGAGTAGGCTGGAGGGAGAGATGCATCAAAAAAGGCTCTTGATTGGTCATGTTAGCTGCACACAATGATAATACACATCAGTCCATCTTGACAATTACATCATCCTGCATAATTCAGTCGATAAGAAGACCTCAAGCGCAATGATCCTTCCAGGAAGAAATTGCGTATACAAATTTGCTTTCGAACTATTGTAACTTGATCATTCATAAACCTTCACAGTTTCTTCAAAGCCAACACCATTATCATCTTGTCTCATTGCTAAGATGAGTTGATCTAGCATCTCATAAATCACAACAGAACATGGATGAGATTTGTCAGCAACGTAAAAGCTATGAGTTTCAGTATTAACGCTAATCCAACTACAACCGGGGAACTTCTTCAGCCCTTTATCTTTCATCATTGTTCTCACTTGAGCAACGACATCCCATCTCTTTGAAGAAGCATACAAATTTGAAAGAGACACATAATTGGAGGGGTTCTCGGGTTCCATCTGAATAAGAAACCTATACGCTAAATCGTGTACCTCACTATTCCCATGGATTGCTGAGGCATTCACAAGTGCACCCCAAATACTAGGACCAGGTTGCATAGGCATGGTCTTGATGAAATCCAATGCTCTATCAAATTGGCCTGCTTTACCTAACATATCCACAATGCATGCACATATCTCCAAAGTTGGTTCTAAATCGTACTTATTTACAGCAGAACTATATATCCGGATGCCCTCGTCTACCAATCCTGACCTAGCACAAGCAGAGAGAACCCCAACAACCGTAATCCTATCTGGTCTCATCCCATGTTGAAGCATTTTCTCATACAAAACGATAGCACCCTGACCATTCCCATGTAAGGAGTAAGCAGAAATCATTGAACTCCACGATATAGCATCCTTAGTAACACAATCATATTCAAAGACTCTTCGTGCACAGCTCAAGGATCCCGACTTAGAATACATATCGATTAAAGCATTACATAGAGACACTTCATGATTCAACCCTCTCCTAGTTGAAAATGCATGAATCTGTTTTCCACCTTTCAAACGATCAAATGAGCAACAAGCTGGTATGATACTAATAAGCGAAACCTTATTGGGTTCTACACTTTCCACTTGCATGGCTTTAAAGAGTAGCAAAGCTTCATCAAAATCTCCATTCAGCACATAGCCATTGATCATTGCTGTCCAAGCAAAAACATTTCTACACTTTAACCTATCGAAAACCCGCCTCCCCAATTCAACCCTGAAACCTTTTGAATACATATCAATCAAGCAACATTCCAAATGAACATCAGAAGAAACAACTAAATCTGACTCCAATCCAGCTTTCACAACATAGCAATGCAGCTCTTTTCCATAGTTCCAGTTCTTCTTCACCTCTCCACACAAAGAAAGAAGTGTGGAAACCGTAAACCCATCAAACTTCCAACCTTCATATAGCATATCCTTCACAAAATCCCACAATTTTCCATCCAAAATTTTCTCTTTTACACCCATATACCCTGAAATTATAACATTAAAAGATGAAATATTCCTTTGCGGCATTTCATCAAACACCTTCAGTGAATCTTGAAAAACCCCACATTTGCCATACATAGCCATGAAAGAATTAGCAACAACAGTATCTAAAACAACCCCATTTCTCACACACCTCCCATGAACAACTTCCCCAGAAACAACATCCCCTACTTCACCCAAAATTTTCACTATACCCGAAAAAGTAAACTCATCAGGGGTGACCTCAGTTTTACACATTTGATTAAAAAGTTTAATACTTTTCCCAAATAGCTTACTTTTTGCATACCCATTAATCAATATGTTCCAAAGATACTCACTTTTGTGTTCAAAAGTGTCAAAAACAAGCTGAGAATCAAGTGGATTTTGGCAAGCAAAGTATGCAGAGACGAGTTTAGTTGCTATATCAGAGTTTTGATCAAGTCCAAGGTGAAGGATTTTGGCGTGTACTTTTTGTGTATCTTTTAGAGATTGAGATTCAATGGAAAGCCGAAGCAAATCAGTGAAATTAGCAGCTGAAGAAGTGTAAAGACGATGGGTTTTGGTTGAAAATTTCAAGATTCTGATTGCTGAGAGGATTATCATCACAAATGATTAGAAAGGAAAAAGGGTTTAAGATCCCGAGTTTTAATGAGTTTAAGTATTCAGTTAACAAAGTCGAGATAACAGGGGCCGAAATGATGATTTGAAACAAGTACAACGGTCTCCCAACTTACTATATGATTTTCGAGTGAAAAGAAAGTAATCGGTCTCATCTTTTTCTTACTTGAATGAAGAAAGACACCACTATATTCCTATGTTTTAGTTTTACGATCTTTATCGACTACAGTCGAGTCAATCAATGGAAGGCATTTCTGATCGAGGAGGAACCACTAGTAATAGAGCAAAAGTAAAGGGAAGGACAAGAGAAAGAGTGGTGCCTACATTAAATTAACTGATTCCTCTTGGTAGAAAAGACCTTCAGGCTATTTCGTCTTTTTTCTTTTATATATTTGGTCAATCCTCGATATTCAGTATTACTAATAGATTATCAAAATATAATTAGACTATATGATATATTAGCAACGAATTTTAGTTAGCAAACCTCAGATAAAGTAGTTTATTAAGTAACTTATTTAGTAAACATAGATTATTTTTCTCTTAAATATTGTGCATACTTCTTTAATATTAAGAGTATAGTTGGAATCAATTGTTGACTTTAGGCTTGAATAATGTATCTTGCCTCTTTAGAGACATTTAATAAAACTTAGAACGATGCAAAGAAGATTAACACGATCCTTCTTAACGATGATACAGAAATCAAGTAATGATCCTAAAGTAACAACTGTTTTTGGATAATACTTTTGAGCAAAAGTTGATCAATGCTTTCATACTCATATCAAAACATTTTTTTTAAAAAAAGATACAAAGTTCCAAGCAACTTAATTATTTTTGGCAATTAATTATGGTACAATTTCCTCAACATGACCATTACTCCAATCACCAGTACTAGGCTATTTTTGTTGCTCAGATAGCATAAAGTACATAATATTCTAATAAATTACACTACACTACTAATTAAGATGCCTTATAAGAGACTTACAAATTATTGAACCTTCATAAGTAATCCAGAACAAAATGCAATATGTCTCTTGGTTGGATAATGAACCTTCTTTGGTTATTTCCCAACTAGCAAAAAGTAGTAAACAAAAAGTACAGTTCGATGCACGAAGTATCCTGTAAAGTCCAGGAAGAGTGAGTTGCACCACATAGGAGGTGTAATGTAGATCGTCCACCCTAGCATATTCCATGAATCGAACATGTAACTTATAAATCACACAAATTAGGATTGAAAGAGGGAAATTATTTCTAGTGATTTGCTTGAGGATTTTAATAGAAAGCTGGAGTAGTAGCCATAGGTTGTAGGCAAGGAGTAGTGTTGGTTTTGTTATAAGTTGTAGTGTTGATCATAAAATGGCCATAAAAATCATCCAAGTTCCATAGGTCATCCCACATGATATCTTCATTCGAAGAAGAGGGTTCAGACTGTGATATACAAGTCGAGTTATTGAGCATTGATGAGTAGAAGAAGCCAACTTGATCTTGTTGATCAATTGTGTTGTTTGGGTACAAAATGGTCATTTCTTGTTTTGCTTGAGGCATAGTTGGTAATGACATCACCTTTTTAATGTCAATTTGATTGTTGATTTGATTATTGATTTGTTGTTGCTGTTGGAATTGTTGTCTTTTCCAAAGACGTGCTCTTGATTTCTCAACATTATCAGACGAGTTCTTGATCTTCTTCTTGAAATGCGTCCTCCAGTAGTTCTTGATCTCATTATCAGTTCTTCCAGGCAAGCTTCGAGCAATAGTTGACCATCTATATAAATTTAGAAAAGAAATTGTCAAATATCAAGTTTAATTAATTAATTAAGAAGATAATATAAAGAATTTTCATGATTAAAAAAAAGTTAAAATTACCTATTGCCCCATCTAGCATGAAGCTCAAGAATGATCCTCTCTTCATGTGGGGTTATTTGCCCCCTCTTCAAGTCTGGCCTCAAGTAATTCACCCATCTCAACCTACAACTTTTCCCATTTCTTCTCAACCCTACAACAACCAAATAACCAATCAAATTAAGTATCTCTAACGAAATTTCTGACAGACGTTCTCATCCAAAACACGAAATCCCCCAAGGAAACTCCACCCAAAACATTTCCAACGAGTTAATTTTCAAAAGTAGCCATTGAAAATTCGCGTTTTAAGGTATTCAGTACGAAAGAAAACATTTCGACTATCAAACATAGTCATGATTTATGAAAGGGACACAACTTTCTTCTGAAAAATATTTTCATTCGTACCAGGCACACAAAAGACTATAGTATTTCGCGATTATATATATATATATATATTTTGTTATATAATAATTACCTGTAAGTCTAGCAACAGAATTCCACCTGCCTTCACCATGCAACTTGACATATTCAATTAGCAATCTGTCTTCATCAGAAGTCCAAGGCCCTTTTCTCCATCCAACTTCTTCAATAAAACCCCAGCCACTCCCCATTTGTTCACTAAATATTTCACAAACCATAGTATATAAAAAAGACTTTAATTTTTTTTAATGGTTTAAAAGGGGAAGTGATATATTTTTAGGTATTTAAGCTATATGTTGCTTTGTGCTAAAAATATTCTGTTGACATAATCTACAAGTGTTAGTTGGGTATTTATATTTGTAAGACAAAGCTAAGACACTATTTTATATGTCCTTTTCAAATAATCTTTTTTTTGTTACAAGCTAGATATGATATGTATCATACTTCATACCACTTAACTTGTTAAATTACCATACTGTCCTCATCTATATTTATTATATATATATTTTCTTGGAGGTGGGGAAGAAAAAAAGATCTTAATGTTTTTAGCTAGCATATATCATAATAGATTGTAATTGTCGTTGGTATATATTCAGTATATAACAGGTGTATAATTATACCAGCTAAAAGTTGAATTTTGATTTAGTTTTTGTCATGATATTTGTCGAGTTGTTGTATAGTGTAAAAATCTCAAAGGAAAACGAAAATACAAATCGAATCTTGCATGCTAAGCAATGAATTTTTTTTACCGTGTTTTTTGCTTTTAAAAAATAATTTGTTTGAGAAAATGATAGTCAACTCGTCATGTAAAATCTAAGATTATATTAAAATATCAGTTGAATAAGTTGAATATCAAATTAAATGTTCTTCATGTGTGTTATTATAGTGTCCTGTTTGTCTTAATTCTCGATTGATAAATAAGAAGGAAAATTAAATAATTTGATTTTAGAGATTATCAAAAGGCACCTTTTTTAAATTCATAATTAATAGTTTATATAATTATGATAAGGTGAGTATATGTTTTATTGCCAATATATTCTACAAAAATTAATATCCAAAAAGGGTAGGAAGGGAAAAAACAAAAAAATAAGATTGCTAAGGGATTGGGTGACATGCTCACATCTTGATCAAATCACATAAGTATATTTAATTAAATATTAAACACACACAAAAAAAAGTGATTCCTCATAAAATAATAATTAAAAAAACATTAAGTTTCATAGACAAATGCCACGTATAACATAGGTTAATGCATTTGGACAACTTGACACACTCAAAAACACTTTAAAAGGGAATTTTTATTAATATTTATGTTTAAAAACTTTAATTAATAAATTAATTAGGTGGATATTTTTTTAATTTTGAAAGCCACTAGCTAGCCAATAAGAAAGAACCAGGTGTTGGATTAAGTTACTTCTCAAGGGGATGGATACACGGTAATCACCATTATTTATTTAATTATAATTTATTGAATTCCATTTTGGGTATTGGAGTCCATTAAAATAATATTAATTTTGTAAAAAATATCAGGCTAAACATGTCCTTAATACGTCATTAGTGAACAGGTGGTGTTCGTGATGGCTTTTTTTATTTTATTTATTTTGAACGTGAAAAGTTGAAATTCTCGTTTGTTTTGTAGATTACCTGCTCAATCAACTCAGCTATCCTTATAGATAAAGCAATTTGAAAGATAAAAGTTTTTACAAACTTGAGTTTGTATAATCTTTTTCTCAACATTAAATACAATATAAATATTTTATATTGGCTTGGAATATTAAAAGTATATATTGTATTCCAATTTTAATGTTGTTATAAGAACTAATATTGATTTGATGGATTATTATTCCACTCTAAAATACACTTATACAAATAATACATTTAGCTTTTCCACTTAAAATTGTCCTTGTTATTATTTAAAAGCCAAGTAATTAGTGGGAATCTTTAAAATGTTTAAATATTTAGCAAGGAAGTAATTCTTTACTTTAAATTGGAAACTCTCTTATATCAGCATTCTATTCTTATTTTTTAATTTAAAATAAATTCTATTCATTTTTTTTTTTTTGCAAAATTTCAATAAATATATTCCTACTATCATACTTTAGAGTTATATTCCTCAGTCGTTGAAATTTTATTTTCAACTTAAAAAATCATGTATCGTGCTCTTATTTGAAAGGAAAAAAATAGCTCAAAATTGGAGGAATATATTTCAAACGCTTTTACGTAGCAAAAATGAACCAAAATCATATCCAAAAACCACCTTAAAAAAATTCCAATTACTGAATTTTATTAAAATATTAGTAAAAAAAAAAAAGAAATTTATAAAAGTAATCAAAAAGAAAAGATAGCAATAATCCTTGTGATGTACGGATGTAATAAAAAGGAAAAAAGAAGAGATCTTTTAATTGGGAAGTACATCGCAACTTTACACTATGCAAAGCATATTGTTATTTTATTTAATTAATCAATAATTAGTGGCTAAATAGTTGTCTAAAAACAATTAAAATAGCAAAAGTGGAGACACTCTTGAATTATTGGCATTTTCATCTTATACTAATCATCTTTTATAGTACTTCTTAATTTCTTATTTATTTTGAACGGGAGCCTTGAAGCAACAATAAAGTTGTCTATGTGTGATCTATAAGTCATCGATTTGAGTCGTGGAATCAAAATAGGATGCTTATATACATCACATCTCTTTAGGGAATACGACCATTCATAAATGCGGAATGCTTAGTGCATAGACTACTTTTTTTAATTATTTTTCTTTTGGAAATGTGTCACTTCAAAGTAGATATGGATAAGGAACTTGGAATTTGATTAAAGTTTTAATCACTTTTGTTCTGCTTAAGCTGAAGGGCATGTTGGGATATGCCATAAATTAAAGTGTGATAATTGATATTGTTAGCGTGTGTGACAGAGTGATAATTATTCTTTCATTTTAATTAAAAGTCTGAAACTTGAACTCTGGATATGAAATTGTTTTTGTTAATTAGCATTGTATACCTCAATATAAAACTTTCCAACGTAAATCTAAATTTAATCAGGTCCAATATGGATATCGATCAGAGAATTAAAAAAAAAAGTTAGTGTATATCATGAGTTATACCCTATAGTTTATTTGATATTAGCATAGTCACTGGATTTGGAGAATCTTAAATATAAAAGCTTAGTCCCATGGGGATTTTTAAGTTGGATTCTTTATCCTAGGTTTATTTCTCTTTATTTTTGTTTAATACATAGTATCTGATCTTTGATCATGTTTGTCCCTTTCATAATATTAATTTCTGTATATACTTTAATTTATTTATTTTTCCATGTGTCATGATTATACAGTTTACTATAACAAAACTAACTTTTAGGGACAATCAATATATATATTAACAAAGAGTGTTAAAGTCTTTTACCAGCATTATTTAATTGTCATTAGATCCAATGTCGATATAGACTTTAGGAAGATTTACAAAGAGCGTAAATTACCGCTATAAATACATATTTAGCGATAATTAAGCTATTGTCATTAATTGATTGCCGTTGAAGATCATTTTTTATTTAATAATTATCCATACTGTTAAATTTGAGGGGTCGTTTGGTTATCGCGATGAGTTAGATAAATATATTTTATGGACTGAAATAGATTGAAATATTTTATCAAGTGCTAAACCCACAAATTTAATGTAAAATATCTTCAAAACTAATTAATATTCATAATAAAATGTGAAATAAAATAGTGTCATATTTTATTTTAAAATTATTATAGAGGAATTGACACAGACATACTTTTATCTCTCCAACTAAATAAGCCCAAAGTGTGATATGGTAAATAATGTTTTATTATTATTATAAGAGTACTTAGTAAAAGGACTTCCATTTCCTATTTATTATTGTTATTTTCATCTATCAAATCACAATATAATCTCTAGAAGATATTTCATCATCTAAAATCGAGTTAATCTTAGCAAATACATATCAAATAAAGATATTTACTATTTAGCATATAATATTATATATGATCAACTCAAACTTCTTGTCAAATAGTTGGGAAAAGATCACTTAAAATATTGAATTGATTAAACTTTTGTTCACATAAAATATTTACACCAAATTAATATCTGCATAATAACTGCAATAAGAGTGACAAATAAATAAAATTGAGTTAAAAGAGATAAAGAGTGGTAATATTTTTCCTTTCAATATTTCAATGTATGTATGTGTTTCTACTTATAAGAGGAATATATATAGAAAGTAGGAGCGTATTTCTAATCCTTCAAAGTCATAAAGTGTATATTTGGTACAGGACATCCACATTTATTACTTACAACTCATTTCGCCTTTTATGAGTGATATGAATGAAATTTTATATAGGGATCTCTTTTATATATACAGTTAAATATTTTATAATGATAGTTTTTGTTTGAATATTTCATGGCGTGTATTTGAGGAAAAATCGAATCACCAAAAACTATTATATATTTATAGTCTTATCCTGCAATTTTGTAAAACGGTTATTTTCACGATTTAAACCAAATTAAGTTTTGCATGATTAATGGATTGGAATTCTTGAAATATTGTGGGATTAAAATAATATTATAAAATAATAAAAGATTATTTGAGTCATCCTCTATTAATTAAAATGAAACTTTTACTTGACCCCACATTACTAGTTGCTAATTAATTCCATAACCGCAGTAAAGCACTTTCAACACTAATTTCTTGGCTGGAATCACAAAATAAATACAACCTTAATCTAAGTAGGTATAGAGAAAACAACATCAATCATTCAAATTGTATGATAAAATATTTGCGATCATTCTCATGTCATGCCTCTCAAACGCAAGTCCTTTTTGAATTAAGAATGAGAAATTTTAATCATTTTACCACACTCTGTTCAAAGGTCTTCGAGCTTTGATATTTTAAACTTTACTGAGTAGATGGGGTTTTAGCATCTAGGACTCAAGTTTGGAGTCGACAGATGAGATATCTTGTTTCCGAATCAAAATATATTTTAACAACAAGTTCTTCAATTTGACATGATATGTGATTACATGTAGATAAAAATACCAATTCATTCGGTATTCGAAGTTCATTAACCTGATTAATTTAAATATGTTGGATAAAGCCCACTAGAAAATAAAATGCTAGCAAAAATTCATTCATATTCATTGTTTGAATCTCAATAACTAAAAATCTATTTTCACAATAAGCTCTTCATCTAATACAATCCATTTTATATACGCATAAATAAATATATATAATACTGACTCAATTTGCTTCTACGATGTAGGACTCTATTCACCTTGTGAGCATGTATTTCAACCATATATTGGGGTACAAGATCGAATCGAAAACAGAATCAAATCGTAAATTAAGTTAAATTGGAAAAAAAATTCGATTAGTGGTTTGGTATTGAAAAAAAAACCCGATTATATTTGGGTTGGTTTGGTTTTAACTAAAAAAAACCAACTCGAGATCAAACCAACCCGATATTATATATGTAANAGTTGGCGTATTTAACTTGAGTTTGAACACTCAGTTATTCTTGAGAATATCTTCTCCTTTTCATGTTTTTTCCCAAGCTTCTTAGTTCTTTTGTCGTCTCAAATACAATGATTTTAGAGAAGATTGAATCTGCAACTGAATTTTGAATTACAATTTTGGCTTTGTATATTTTGATTTTCCCTTTTGAGTGAAGTTTGATTTTAGCAGCGGAATAATAAGATTTTTCAGAGAGTTGTTGTATGAGTTTATCTTCCATTACAATTTTCCACAAATCATAAGCCTCAAGATAAGACTTCACCCTAACTGTCAAGATTTGATAATTTTCACCATTGAAGGTTTGTGGGGCATTGAAAGAAAGAGTATTGTTTGTCATGGTTTGAAAATAAGGTTTAAAATAGTATGGATTAAAATTGGTTATAAGTAGCCCTGCGTTAAAAATAAAAGCACGGGTTAAAATTGGGTTGAAAATATGTATGAAAATAAAGTGGTTAAAAGTTCTTTTTCAATGAACTCACAGATTCATTAAGATCAATGGAAGACTCTGATACCACTGTTATGGAATGGAAGAAACTAGAAAGAGAAATTAAAGAGAGAATAAATGATAACTCTTTGTATTGATTCAAATAGAAGAGTACATCCCTATTTATAAATAATTAAGGAGAATCCTTCTTAAAGGAGAGTCCTTCTTAAAGGAGAATCATTCTAGATACTAGACTAAAATAAAACTAAATATTTTGCAATTAATGTAAACCCTAGACTTGAAAGGAAATTAAATACTATAGAATATTTTTAGACTAAAATAAAAAGATTCTACCAAATTCCAACAATTACATGTAGATGAAAATACCAATTCATTCGGTATTCAAAGTTCATTAACCTAATTAATTTAAATATGTTGGATAAAGCCCACTAGAAAATAAAATGCTAGCAAAATTTCATTCATATTCATTGCTTGAATCTCAATAACTAAAAATCTATTTTCACAATAAGCTCTTCATCTAATACAATCCATTTTATATACGCATAAATAAATATATATAATACTGACTCAATTTGCTTCTACGATGTAGGACTCTATTCACCTTGTGAGCATGTATTTCAACCATATATTGGGGTACAAGATCGAATCGAAAATAGAATCAAATCGTAAATTAAGTCAAATCGGAAAAAAAATTCGATTAGTGATTTGGTATTGAAAAAAAATCCGATTATATTTGAGTTGGTTTGGTTTTAACTAAAAAAAACCAACTCGAGATCAAACCAACCCTATATTATATATGTAATTTTAAAATTTTATTTTATACACAAAAATATTTACTTTGATATAATTTTAAAATATTTCTTATACTATTTCATAGTTTTTATCTTTTAATATATTATTTCAAGTTTAAAACTTAGAATTCGGAATGATCCAATAAAGATTATAGTTCATAGATGTTGATAATTATAATAAAACTTAAATCAAAATCAAATCAATACTAACGCAAAAAGAAAATCAATCCAACACTAAGAATGACAATAATATTGAATATTTGTTCTTTAGTTTTACATTGGTTTAGACAATTAAAATACATAATCTAATTTTAATTTTCCTTACATATCTAGTAATGTAACTAATACTTATTAAAAATATTTAGCATGATTTAGTACTTTTAAATTATGATCATTTTCATTATGACTTTACAATATTTATTTTATATGATGATTTCATTATTATTTTTATTGAATATTTTAGTGTCATCAGTACTCATCTCATATTTTGTGTTATTTTCTTAAGAAACACCTTAGATAATTGTATTTTGGTTGGACTAAAGAAATATTTGGAGCACAAGTTAATTATATGTTTGTATGCAAACTTTACCAAAAAAATCCAAAAATCTGAAAAAATCCGAGGTTTATTAGTTTAGTTTGATTTATAAATTTAAAAATTTGACACAATGGTTTGGTTTGGTATTTGCAAAACCCAAACCAACCGGAGGTTGAAAAACCCGAAAAAATCTGAATTTTATTAGTTTGGTTTGGTTTATAAATTTAAAAATTTTACACAAATGATTTGGTTTGATATTTGAAAAATCCGAACCAACCCGATCATGTACACTTCTACGATATATCAAGCTACTTTGCGGGGTTAGAGGACAACAATATCGATAATAATATCTTATTGATCAATAGTATTTATATTTATTTCGATTATGCGGAATTTCTATTATAATCAATCATCCATTCATCTCTAGTGATTAATTCCAACTTTTAAGTGCATTACACACGTTATTGAATACTTTTGAGCTGCAATTTTCCTTTGACTCAACTATTTTAGTATTTAATTACCAAATACCCTTTTAGATGTTACAATCAAGGAAGGTAAAAAAAAAAAAAAACAATATAGTAAATTTCACGCTAACAGTTATTCTTATACTTAATATATATTATATTATAATATCTTTCAGTCATGAGAGTAGATTTATATAATATAGAAATTATAATATCTTATAGAAGTTGGCCTCAAGGATAAGTTTTTAACACTCAATTTCCATTACCAATTTGGTACTCATATATCCATTCACAATTGATTTTTTTATAATTTTCAAAAATAATAATTACTTAGGTAAAATGAAATAATTTTGTCTTGAACTTTTAAAACAATATAAATTTGTGATAATTATATATTTAGAAATCACAATAAATCATTTGAGACAGAGGAGTAACTTTTCTTCCCCTTTTATAAGTGTTCTACTATTATTTTATTATTTTTCAAATAAATGAAGGGAAAAAATGGTCATCTCGTTCTCTATTTGTAATGACCTAGCCCGTTAGTGATATTGTTGTTCTGGTCCTAGGTTTACATGACTTTATAACGCGTCACTAGCGCAACATTTTTTCTATATTTTGCCGATGTGGAACTTCTAATCTTAAGTTGGTTCTCACACTATTATTCATCAAATCATGAAAGTAAAACCTATTTTTTGTTCTTTTGATTAATTATGTGATATATTTCATAAGCGTTAATTAACCAATTGTGACTTAAGTCAAATTAATTGTCTTTTGGGTTGACCTTTACCTGTCATTAATTAGTGACTAAATTAATTAGAAAGTTAATTACAGGAACCTGGCTATCCGTACATGCTTTGAGCCATATTATCAAAATGTTCTTCAAAGAATATAATGAATTAAATCATTGAAAGAATTAAGATATTAATTAGTAGTATCGTAATTAAAATAATATTAGAGTAGTAAGCATGCAACATAAAGTGGAAGACTTTGGATACATTTCTATCATCAAAAAAAGTGATTGTGTCTGACTGTTCCATGGGGCTGAGAGTCGACTAATAGTTATTATCTCATTAAGTTATTAAAATATTATTTTATTTGAAAAATACTTAAATATACCATCGAACTTTGAGAACAGACTCATTTATGTCATCTGTAGTTTTGCTCATCTATGTTATTTTCGTTTGAGAAAAGGCTCATGCCTCATTCGTAGTTAAAATGGCATGAATGAGCCTTTTCTCAAACAGAAATGGCATAGATGAGACAAACTTTTAACGGATTACATAGTCTTTTCTCAAAATTCGATATATTTTAAAGGTTTTTCCCTTTTTATTTTAAAAAATAATATCACAAAACATAGACAATAAGTATTTATTAAGTGATGATGGCCGATTGATGATCAATCCAAAAGAAGTAGGATTCTAGCTACTACGTAATATTATTTGATTAGAGATTTTCAAATATTTTGACAACAATTTTCCAAATTATTTTTAGTTATTGTTATGTAAAAGTGGAAATATAATGTTTCTTAAATAGTTTGTGTGTTTATTGGTGTGTGTCATAAAAAAGTCAGAAAACTCAATATAAAAATTAGAATGGAAAAGTAGATCATTTTTAATTTTCGGAAGGGACGTTATAAATTATAATCAAATGCAACATGCAGGTGTGCATGTGAAAAATGTTTTCTTTAAAAAAAATATTTTTTTTAATTTATAAAAAAATTATATCATATTATCCAAGTTAAAAATAAATTCAATTTTTAAATTTATAAATTATGAACCACAATATTATTTTCATATTGGGTCCTGGTATGAAAAATAAAAAATGTCATATATATTAAGATAAATCGGTGAAATAATTAAGTTTTTGTTATGCATGAGATCGATATTGAGAAAAATTGAACCATGTTAAGTTTATTATTTTGCAAGAGGTTAATTTCACCGTTTGAATTTGTGCGTAATCCTAAGCATGTAAAGTGTCACATCGATGTTGAGGTACAATTTGATTTTTTTTATATTATCTTCAACTCTTAGGCATTTTTCAGCATATGTGACAGTTTTTGTTAAGATTTGTCCTGAATTTCCTGTCGTATTTAGATTTTATATAATTGTGCTTCAAACTTGGAAAAAAAAAAGGTAAATTACATAAATTCCATAGTTTTAATATGAAATTACAATATATCCCTAATAAGTTTCTAATTATATTAATCCTTTAGAAATTAAAAAAATCGGATACATTAATTGAAGCTCGGATACATTAAATATTGTCTCGGATACATTAATATGTAGCTCGGATACATTAAATACTGGCTCGGATACATTAATATGTAGCTCGGATACAATTAAAACTAGCTCGGATACATAATATGTACCTCAAATACATTAAATACTGGCTCGGATACATTCATATGCAGCTCGAATACATTAAAGAAATAAGGGATTTTGGAGACTTTTAAAATTAATAGGGGATAATGGAAATAAGTGAAACAAAATATGTGTATTTCTGTAATTTGCGCAAAAAAAAATTGGTACAATAGGTTGAAAAGAACTCTTCAATATCTATGGACTTCTATAAATTGAAAATTAATATTTCTATGCAAAAAGAAAATTTTTATCATGGTAGAGGTCCAACCAACAAAAAATGTGTGATGCTTCATTTATTTTTGGCAAGAACTTCCTACAACTAACAAGAGAGAGAAAATTTATTTACACATAAATTAAGTTGAACAAATATAAAAAATGCAAGAAAATTATATGTGTTTGCTACTTTTTTTTAATCATTATTAATATTATATTAATTTGTGGGATTATACCGGATATATTATTGTTGTTGTAGTTGTATGTTAGTTTGACAAATTTATTTTGATATTTTTTTTTTTGTGTATTCATGTTGTGTTTTTTTTTTAAAAAAAAAATCTTTCATAATTATTGTGATTTTAAAATATAGTCATTTTATTTTAATTGTTACGATCTGAAATGTCGATTTTTACCTTATTTTTAAATTAGAACTTTAGAAGGAAAGTAGAAAAAAGTTAATTATATTATTATTGTGGGGATGATTGTTTAAAACAAAGTATCACTACTCAAAGAAATAGTTTTTAAAAAGTATCGTTATCCTAATAACATTTTTTTAATTTAATTTGTGTAAAATTTCAGTTGATGTAGAATGTACGATTTATCATTATTACAATTTGATCATAATTTTTTTAATAAATAAGTATTTAAAATATTCTCTCGAGTACATTTTGTTTATTTTAATTTTAGAAAAAATATTGAATGATTATTGTTAAATTTGTGAAATAAGAATTTATTTTAATTAAAGATGGCTAGATATAAAAAGAGGAGAAAATAGCCAAATGATCCCCTATTAGCCAATTCTCAACTACACACCAATACTTCACGGGGGACCTATTACCCCCTGAACCTTTTATTTTTGATATTGTGTAGCCCTTAAACGCTGACATGTCCAAGAAGGTGAATACACTTTCCTTAGGCGCGTAAGAACTTATCTACAACATATAATTTGCGTTTTAAATCCACGTGTAAGATGAAACCAGCCTAAAATTAAGGCTGCCAGCTGTAGCTTGCATTTTTGGCCATTTTCTCGAAAAAAATCTTCTTTCTTCTTCCTCTTTTCGTCCATTTTCAAACCTTGATTTTTGTCATCTTCCATTTCAAAGCTTCCAATGGTATCTTCCATTTTAAAGTCTGATGTTGTGGGGGTTCATAATCATCTCTAATGCTCTCCGATTTCAAATTTAGTGTTCGAAATTTTTCTCCCCTATCAAAATTATAAAAATTTTGGGTACCGAGATTCATCGATAAGGTTTGAAATTTCTTCTCCTAGTCGATGTCCATAATATAAGTTATTTCCCTCTTCGTCTCATAATTATAAAATCACAGAAAACGTACACACATTATTTTCCTCCTCCCTCTAAGAAGAAGAATCATTAACATACGTTTCTCCTCTCCATCACTAGATCTGCCCCTCAAGATTAAAAAAATTGTCAATTTTTACTCACTTGGGTCACCATAACTATGTCTTCTTCTGCTAATAGAATAAGCTAAGCAAAAATGAATGTTTCAAAATTAATTCGTGAAATGGTAAAAAGTGAAGTACTAAGAAAAATAATTTCTGAATGTACAAAAATTACTTGTCATTGGAGTTGTAGAAGAAAGATTGATACACAATTGAATCATACATATCATTGGTCGGATTAGCTGTTGCGATACTAAACTTTCATGAGGATCTATTACCTCCCTAGACTATTTAATATCGTATTTTAAACATATATATTTTCCCACGTGGACATAAAAAATAATGTAAAATTATAAATAGTAATGTGTCCACATGGACACATATATACCTTTAAAATACACTATTAAATAGTTCATGGGGTAAAAAATACGGTATTAAATAGTCTAGGGAGGTAATAGGTCCTTATGAAAGTTTAGTATCGCAACAACAAATTCGACCAAAGTTGGGATATTTTTCAGATCCTTATCCCTAACAATTAAAATAAAATGACTACATTTCAAAATCACAATTATTATGAAAGATTTTGTTTTATAAAAAAAAAACACAACATGAATACACAAAAAAAAATATCATATTAAAATAAATTTGTCAAACTAACATACAATTACAACAACAATGATATATCCGGTCTAATCCCACAAATTAATATAAATATTAATAATGACTAAAAAAAAGTAGCAAATACACATAATTTTTCTTGCATTTTTTATATTTGTTCAACTCAATTTATGTGTAAATAAATTTTCTCTCTCTTGTTACTTGTAGAAAGTTCTTACTTTAAAGTAGAAAAGTACATAAATGGCCCACTTGTCCATGTGTCAAAAAATAAATAGAGTCTCACACACCTTTTGTTGGTTGGGCCTCTACCATGATAAAAATTTTCAATATGCTCTTTTTTAGTATAATTTTTTTTGTCATTTTGATTTATCACCGTTATGATTTGTAATTTTTAACCACTGTATGAAACCATGATTATTTCAATTCAAATAAATTTGAGGTTGAATTAGACTTATTAATTAATGTTTATAATTATACTAATGAAAAATGTCGTATGGTATATATATATATATATATATATATACACGCGTTATGAGTTGTTGTATATCTAGGAAAATTGAAATTACATATACAAGTCCTTACCATATGTCAATAAAATGTACAACTAGATCGTAACCGGCCTAGAATTAGGATAAATTAAAATAAAAAATAAAAATTATCGATATATATATATACTAGTTACAGTAGTCCGTGCTAGCACGGGCCCAACATATATTTTTATTTTTTATTTTAATTTATGTGACATTAATAAAATTTTAACGGTCAAACAATTTTTTTGTATGTTCTTTAAATTTTAAGTTGTTGATTATTGTGGTTAATAATACTTTATATGTAATTTTCAATATTCTCCTTGTCCCAATTTATGTGTCATTGATAGAATTTCGAAAGTCAAGCAAATTTTGTAGATGTCTTTTAGATTTTGAAGTTATTTAATTATTATAAGTTATAGTACATTTTACGTATATGTTACTTTTTCTATCCCAAACTATGTGACATTAGTAGAATTTTGAGAGCTGATAAGTTTTTTTGTATGTCCTTTAAATTTTGAAGTTGCTAATTATTGTGTGATTTGTAGTACGTTTCATGTTATTTCAAATAATATATGTTATTTCCTCTATCCTAATTTATATGACACTAATAGATTTTGAGCTTCAACCAAATTTTATAGATGTCTTTATAATATTTTAGGGTTTAATTACCTCTTTTTGATTTTTAATCCATTAATATGCTTTCTTCACAATTATCAGTAGAGCTACCTTAAACGGTGATGTGGCGCTCTCTATGACCTTCATTGTCATTTTTCTTTTTTCTCCTTTTTAGAATTTTTCTCAATTATATTATTTTTAAAAGTTATTTTCATAACTCACACTTCTTCATCTTCATAAATTATACTTTTAATTAGTATTAATAATATTCATAACTTTCAAACCTTTTATATTCATAACCCCAAAAAATTCAATTTTACATTAAATTAAAATATTCAATGCCTTTCTTTCTTTGGAGAGAAATGACATTAAATTAAAATGTTTGCCTCAATATGCTTAAGATGCTAGAATTCTTAAAGTTCATTTTAACTTTATGTATTCTTTTGTTGGAATAACTTTCTTTTTATTTTGTATGTAGTTTGTTGATGATGTTTAAGAATTTTGTTTTTTTTTCCTTTTTGTTAATCTTATTAGAACTTTTGTTATATATGTTGTATGTTGTTTAGTATATTGATAGATTTTTAGGATTTTTTTTTATTTTTCTTTATGTTAATCTTATTTGAACTTTTATTGTATTAAGTAAAAAGTATTCTAATTAATTCTACTAAAGATTCGCTAATTGAATGCTGAGAGAAATTAATTAATGTGAGAAAAGTACTGAAAGAAACACTTAATCCTACTCCATCCGTCTAATAATTATTATCTATTATACTATTTTGGAATGTCCTACAATACTTGTGCACTTTATGAAATCAATGGATAGTTTACCCCTTATCATTATCTAAATTGCTAATTATTGTTGTATGATTTGTAATATCTTTTACGCAATTTTCAAATAATAAAGGTTATTTCTTCTTTCTCAATTTATGTGGTACTAATAAAATTTCGAGATTCAATCAATTTTTTTTGTCTTTAAAATATTCTATTGTTAATCACTGTAAATTATTATACTTTCTAAGTAATTTTCAAATAATATATATTATTTCATTTGTCCAATTTATGTGTCACCGATAAAATTNCCTCCTCCCTCTAAGAAGAAGAATCATTAACATACGTTTCTCCTCTCCATCACTAGATCTGCCCCTCAAGATTAAAAAAATTGGTCAATTTTTACTCACTTGGATCACCATAACTATGTCTTCTTCTGCTAATAGAATAAGCTAAGCAAAAATGAATGTTTCAAAATTAATTCTTGAAATGGTAGAAAGTGAAGTACTAAGAAAATTAATTTCTGAATATACAAAAATTACTTGTCATTGGAGTTGTAGAAGAAAGATTGATACACAATTGAATCATACATATTATTGGTTAGTTTGAAATTAGAAATTTCATTCTAATTTAAAGAGAAAAGTAAAGGAAGTGGGCTCATTGGATTTTTTTTTCTTTCAAGAAATCCATCATTAAGATGGAGGAGTTTAGGCATTGGATCTGAAATATGATAGGAGTGGGCCCCGCGCGTGTATACAAACATGTTTATATATCTAGTTAATGACAAAAAATTATCGTTTAAGGGTTATAAAATATCAAAAATAAAAGGCTCAGGGGGTAATAGGACTCCCGTGAAGTATTTGTGTGTAGTTGAGAATTAGCTAATAGGTTAGGGAGTCATTTGATCATTTTCTCTAAAAAAAAGAATCAAGATCTGAAAAACTAATTTTTTATTTCTTTTCAACATCAACGAGGATGTCAACTTTTTTCAAACATCAACGAAAACATTAATTTTTTATTAAAAAAATACACATTAAGTTTAAACATCAAAATATGTAATTTTGATTTTTAATAAAATTAACAAGACCATGCATAATTTGATTTAAGAAACAACGTTATAAAGAAAATTCAAAAAAATTATTTGATTAAATGAGAATTCAACAAGTATAAAATGTGGACCCTATAGTCATTTTTTATTATACTTTTATAATTATTCAGAGAATTGTATTATAAGTATCTGATAAGATATATATTAATTATAAATATTATTTTACTTTTTGTTATTTTAGTTTAGGTTTTACTTTGGAATAAGGGTCTGAAAAATACCCCAATTTTGGTCGGATTAGCTGTTACGATACTAAACTTTCATGATGATCTATTACCTCCCTAGACTATTTAATACCATATTTTAAACATATATATTTGCCCACGTGGACATATAAAATAATGTAAAATTATAAATAGTAATGTGTCCACGTGGACACATATATACCTTTAAAATACACTATTAAATAGTTCATGGGGTAAAAAATATGGTATTAAATAGTCTAGGGAGGTAATAGGTCCTTATGAAAGTTTAGTATCGCAACAGCAAATTCGACCAAAGTTGGGGTATTTTTCAAACCCTTATCCCTTTTACTTTTTAAAAACTATTTCTCTGAGTAGTGATACTTTGTTTTAAACAAGCATCCCCACAATAATAATATAATTAACTTTTTTTTAATTTCCTTCAAAAGTTCTAATTTAAAAACAAGGTAACAATCGACATTTCAGATAGTAACAATTAAAATAAAATGACTACATTTTAAAATCACAATAATTATGAAAGATTTTTTTTTATATAAAAAAAAAAAATAACATGAATACACAAAAAAAATATATCATATTAAAATAAATTTGTCAAACTAACATACAATTACAACAACAATAATATATCCGGTATAATCCCACAAATTAATATAAATATTAATAATGACTAAAAAAAGTAGCAAATACACATAATTTTTCTTGCATTTTTTATATTTGTTCAACTCAATTTATGTGTAAATAAATTTTCTCTCTCTTGTTACTTGTAGAAAATTCTTGCTTTAAAGTAGAAAAGTACATAAATGGCCCACTTGTCCATGTGTCAAAAAATAAATAGAGCCTCACACACCTTTTGTTGGTTGGGCCTCTACCATGATCAAAATTTTCAATATGCTTTTTTTAGTATAATTTTTTGGACAAATTACTTAACTACACTCATTTACTTACCTTAATATCCATTTATCCCTATTTATTTCAAAAATTTCAAAAATCCCTTATTTCCCCCAATTAATAAAATCTGTAAAATACATAAAGATTTCTCACCTTTTTTACAGTTAATACATGTGTATCCCGTGTACAACGCTATGTATCCCGCATGTCTCCCGTGCACAACGCTATGTATCCCGCTTGTGGATGTATCAAACGCTATGTATCCCGTGCACAACGCTATGTATCCCGCTTTGTGGAATGTATCAAACGCTATGTATCTCGTGACAACGCTATGTATCCCATGCACAACGGTATGTATCCCACTATGTGGAATGTATCAAACCTAATGTATCCCGTGCACAATACTATGTATCCCGCAAACATCATTTTTAAGGGATTTTTGATAAATAGAAAACTAGAAGGGATAGGATGTTATTTAGTACTTATAATATGTGGTTTCTATAATTTATACTAATTTTTTTTGTCATTTTGATTTATCACAGTTATGATTTGTAATTTTTAACCATTGCATGAAACCATGATTATTCCAATTCAAATAAATTTGAGGTTGAATTAGACTTATTAATTAATGTTTATAATTACACTAATGAAAACTTTCGTATGGTATATATATACACGTGAGTTGTTGTATATCTAGGAAAATTGAAATTACATATACAAGTCCTTACCATACGTCAATAAAATGTACAACTAGATCGTAACCGGCCTAGAACTAGGATATATATATATATATATAGAGGCGAATCTAGGATTTTTCAAACATGGGTGCACCTAAAAAAATGTATTAAGTGGGAATTGATCCGTACATGGATGCATCAAGAAAAATGTATTAAGTGAGAATTGATTCTTCATCCTCAAGGTAAAAAGCTCAACATTTAACCATGTGGACCAGATAGACTTCTTATAGCACGGGTGCAAGAATATAATAATATACAAATTTTAGAAAATATATACATAAAATATCTAGTTTTACGAAGAGACCACGGGTTCCGGTGTCCTATTTTTTAGGCTTAGATTCGCCACTATATATATATATATATATATATATATGAGAGATTAGATTCAAGATTCATATCAAAACTTTTATCGTTGCGTCAAAACTTCCTGTCAACACATTTGAATATTATATCCCTTTATAAAAGGTGACATATATGCGTTTATTTGGGTGCAACATGCAATGAATGAAACAAATATAATTAAGAATTTATGAAAGTAGTGCCGTCCAAATCCAAGAAGTTAGGCATAAAAGTATTTATGTTAATTTTTGGAACCAATATTTTTTTACAATAAATGAAACTAGCTACTAGCTAGGTTTGTTGGGTTGTCTTGCACTAAGAAATTCAAATGATTCATCCACATTCCACAACATAAAAAAATACACTTTTCCAAGCAATGATTTATCCATTTGAACTCAAAAAAAACTTTGACCCTATCCTAACTATGAAGATTAGGATAGTTAGATTATTTTAAATACTGAATTTATAGGTGTCTATTTGAAAATTATACGAAAAATACTATGAGTTGTCATCTTTCTCATATTAATATGATGAAAGATACGTCTCAAAATATTGATTAAAGTCTATGCAATTTGACTTTTAAAAAGTGAAACATGACAAGATATAACAATCTGACTTCAAACCTCATTTTAGCCTTGATGAAGCTAAGTATTGATAATCACACAATTTTTTTATGATATAACTTAAATTGAGTCTGAGAGAGTAATATATATTATGAAATTTATAAATAGTCAACAATAAACTTAGGTAGTACAATTACTATTTAAATGTTAATCTAAAGTTGATACACCTCTTCCTATAATTATTCTTAATGGATAGAATATTTAAAGGCATCTTTTTCTACCTTTTTGTTGTGTTTTTAGGTTTTTTGCATTTGTGATATATCCTCATGTTATAATATATTTTGGTGAATTTTTAGTGATTCAAAGGGACAGTCAAATGTAAAGTTTGACCTGGTCAGCGGTCAACAACCTAGTCAACCATTAAAATTTCATCCAATTGGCCCTCACACCCCCCACCCCCACACACACCTAAAAATTAAAAACTTTAAAAAAATGAGATGGTTGATAAGGACGTTTTATTTTTAAAGTGATATTTTCGGACATAAATTTTAATCAGAAATCTCAAAACGTTTATCGAATATTACTACCGAATGAAAAATTAAAGAAGTAGCAAGCAGGGCTGACTCAATAATATTGGGGGCCTAAAGTGAAACTTAAGAGAGAGGCCTTATTTTGTTTTTTCATCATATATACATTTGTTTAAAATCTACTTTTCTACCTATTTTAATTAGATGCGAAGTCATGAGGTATTGTTTTATAATCAATTCGTTTTAATAATTCCTTTTCAAATGATAATATAGCTAAATCATTCAATCTCTTTTGAGACATTGTTGATCTTAAAGAAGATTTAATCAATTTTAATTTCGAAAAAACGTCTTTCGACTGAGGCAACAATTATAGGAACTCTTAACATTATTCTATAAGCAATATGTGTATTTGAAAAAGAATCAAGTCTTCTTATTTGATTGAGTATTTTTTTAATTAGATCATTATCTTCTACTTGTATGATTTCTTTAACATTTTTAATTCAAAAAATAAATCTCAATCATCAATATCAGAATAACTATTACGTGTTAAAGAAAGTTCAAGGTTAAGACAATATATTTTTTAAAAATTATCATCATCTAGTGATCTCAATAGTTTACCACTAAATAAGAAATAAAAATATTTTCATATGCTTTAGTTGGTTGAAATTTATTTTGAAGTGAAAAAATAGTTTGATCTACTTTACATATATAAAGCAATCAACTCTAAAAGATTCTTCAAGGGATTTTGTGATTTTGCTATCCATATTTTCATTAAATTGTTTCTTACGAAATTCAACTTTATTTTCATCTCATATGCAATTTCCTTAGTAGAAATCATAACACTCATAGTACATATAATTATTATTATTTTTTCAAATAACTTATATAAGTAATTATTTTTTAAAAAAATGGGAGCCCCAAGCGATGACTTTAGTAGCCTAGGGGTTAAGACGGCCCTGGTAGCAAGCCAAATGAAAATGTGACTAGCCTGAAAAAATATGTGCACACACTCGCTGATTGACCAAATAACATTAATGTGTTTTGCAAATGAATTTTTATTACGTAATCTATTGTTAAATGACATGTATATTCTCTTTAATTTACAAATTGTTAAGTTATGTTATTTTGTTTTATGTAAATGTCATAAGCAAGTAAAGATTTTTCATAATTAAGAGTGCTTCCACCACCATCGTACCATCACATATATCTATAGAGTAACTACGTTTATCAATTAAGTTACCACTATTGTACATATACCGAGTAACTTTATATTACTATCGAAATAACTCCGTCCATCAGGACTTGAACTAAATTTCCATTTTCCCCGAGCCACCGATAGACCAATGCGTTCATATGTATACCACCCAAATTGCGCATGATTTCCCCGAAACACCATTAGACCAATGCCTTCATATGTATACCACCCAAAATATTGCAAATTCGATATAACGCCTTTGTATATCACTTATTGCAAATTCGATATAGCGCCTTTGTATATCACTTGACGCCTTCGTATTTGAACTAAATTACCACCAGCTACCACCAACGCACATATACGCCTTCATATTTGAACTAAATTACCACCAGCGCACATATACCAAATAACTCTGTCCATCAAGAGTTGAATTAGAGACACCGATAGACCAATGCCTTCATATGTATACCAATCTTTGATGAATCGTACAGAAAAGCCTAAATTTGTTGGTCCAAAATCCTCAAAGTTTACCAAGTCCAACTACACTTGCTTGGCCCAAGTAAAACTGTCTAGCTGTTTTAACAAGGAAACAAAGACCAACTAGGTGGGATTTTATGACATTATTCAAAGTCTATTATTAAAAGTTTTAACCAGAGACGGAGTCAACATTAAAAATTTAAAAATTCAAAAATTCAAAAGAATTAAGAGTTTAGGGTTCCAAACTTACTTTTTCTTGATAATGAGATTTAAACCCTGAACTCTTAAAGGTTGAAAATATTTTCACAATCCCTTCCTTACCACTAAATTGTCAATTAATTTATTCACGAATTAATATGCATATATATATTTATTTAATTTTCTAATACAAATAAAAAATATACAACAAAGCTACTGTCTTCCAGATTCAATAATCCCCACATAACTCCGCCCCCACTTTTAACCCCTTCAAATGTTTTGTTTTGCAACAAACAACATTACTTCAAATTAGAGAAAGCAAAACCAACTCCACACCAGTGTTCAACATTAAAAAGTAAAATAAACTTTCAATAATAAGACATTTGAACATACATAGTTAAAACACTATGTCAACTTCGAAAACTAAATTAAACCCTAGCTCCAGTGTAACCGGTCCCCTTCTCCGCGATTCCGGTCCCCGGGACTCCACCATGCGGTGGACCAACGCCATACTCGTTGTCCCTATAGCCCGGACCGTAGGTGCTATTGAACAATCCAGAGTGAAGCATAAGAACATAGAGAAGTTCAGTAATTCCAAGAACTATTATGAAACCTTCAACAACTCTTAGCCTCCACCCTCTCCATCCTCCTATGTTAATCTCCTTACATGCCAACCTAACAAAAAATTCCCAAAAAAAATTCGACGAATTATATTTTACGATTTCTAATAATGTTGAAAATACAATTAACTGATAAAATTATGCTCTCTCTAACCGTGCAAGCTTTAAGATAAATACTTTAAACACAATTCAATATGATATCAGAGCAGAGCATATATGAGATCTCTCACCAACACTCGTATCAAAAGGAATTTCTATGCGCTTTGGCCATGAAAAGAATCAGGTCCATCGTGATGAGGTGTGTTAAGAATACAATTAACTAATAAAAATGTGTGAAATCTCTCAGAGAGACTCGTATCAAAAGGAATTTCTATATGCTTTGGCCATGAAAAGAATCAAGTCCACACGTGATAAGATGTGTTGAAATACAATTAACTAATAAAAATGTATTCTTCTAACCGCTTAAACTTACTTATCTTAGATAAGATGATCATACACGATTTATAACAAATAAAAAGAATTTCGACATAATCAAACAACATGATACTACCGTGAAAATTAATCGTCGTCTAGATATTAATTGAAGATTAATTACCCGAAAGCAAGTGCAGTAACAGCCCACGCGATTAAAGCAGATGAACCCGCAGCAGCAAGACTATCATTTCTCCATGCCCTTAGATGATTCGCTCCTAACAGCTTCGATATTATGCCCAACACCGATGCTAATATCGCGAATATTAGGAAGAACATCGTCGCTCCATTTCCTCCGAAACCTGAATTTTTTAAAAACAAATCGTAATATTTAGTTCTAATCTTTTAAACGTGTAAATTATAAGGTGACTTCATATTTTTGGCCTAGACATATTATCGTACGTGTAATAAAAAAAAGGATAAAAGATCAAATTGATACCAATTTACTAAATATATAAATGTGTCATTTTAACGAAATCAAAAGAAAAAAAGTCATGTGAAAGTAGAGGTATAACTTAATTATATAGTAGGTTTATACGGCCTTTACGTACGTACGCATAGGTGGTGGAAGTTTGTAGATTCGAACGAATGAGTAACTTTTCAACAAATACAAATTAATTAATGACAAATTAATAGATGGCTTAGTAAAAAAGGCATAGTGAAAATGCTTTTCACACTAATATTGTGGGTTCGAACTTCACTGTATCAACAAACGTTTCTCTTTTTTGCAATATTGCCCAAAACTCCTAATCTTGGATCCACCAAACTACGTACGTACCCCTTAATCAAAGCACGAAAATATATACTATACCGAAAAAACAAAATTTAGCAAACGAACAAATCGTCGCGATAAATTTATGTTTAAAAGACAAATTAACGAAAAAATTCACAAGTTGCGACACAAATTAACGACAAATATCACATGTCGCGATAAATTTATGTTTATCGCATGTTAGCTACAAACAAATTAACGACGAAATATCGTAAAAAACTTACTAGGATGATTGGTTTGTCCATTGATAAACCTGTTGAGACACCAACTAGCAAAACCTAAAACAATAAGATACATTAATAAGTTCAAAAACAACAATGGTCCTGCTAAACTTCTTCCCACAGCCCTTGCCATTTCTTTTCTTTTAATAATATTCGATATATTAAAACTTTGATCTAATTTATTTTTTTTTCACTTCTTTGGGTACGAATTTATTGATTTTCTAAGTTATGAGAGGTGGAATAATTAAACTATATATAAAGAAAGATATTAAAATACGTGTCAAAATTATTGCTTAGTTTGCTTGAATAGTTAACATGTGGAGGGACACTTGTCACTTTCTCTATATATTTTCTTGATTTGCACTTTTTAAGTAAGCAATATAATGTTTATCCATATACGATAATATTCTTTTTTCTATGTTGATGACGTTTTTTTGTATTTTTTTGAGTGTTATGTCTACTATTGAGGCTACTGCATGAAACATATAGAAGTGCACCGATATATCTTATTTTGATATCGTTATTTAATTTGTGTTTTTTTTTATGTGTATGCATTTTTGAATAACTTGAGTTTCAAGTTTCATATGATTGATGAAGTTAAAAAAAATAATTATTTCATGTATATTTAATATTATTATATATATATGATGATCAAAGTTAAATAGAAATATTTGAAATTAAGAAAAACTGACTAAACTTCAATTCAGGCAAAAATAAGTAAACTTCACTCGTACATTATCTGACATTTTGTTTGAAGTTTCGTCGAACTTTATTTTAGAGCACCTTAATTTATATCGCTGATCATTTTATAAAAAAATTGTTGATCAAAGTATCTTAATTATGTCCTAAATTTGCTAGGTATAAGTAATTTCGCAGAGAATTAATCTTTTTAAAGTATGTTTGCTTTGGGGCATAGTTCTGTAATATCTGATTCGTAGGTAGGACTTTTTGAGAATTTTTGTTATAGAACATTACTTCTGTCACTAAACTTATGGCTTTCGAATTTTATTCCGATGTTAAAGACATTTTCAATCATTTTTTGTTAAACTTTAAACGATAAAAATTAAAAACCAACACAAAAAAAAAGGACATTTTTACAAATGTCCAAGTCCAATTATATGAATCAAGTAAAATCCAACTTCATTTGCATTGGACCATTTAGTTGGTCTACATGACTATATTCTAGGCCCATTTTGGATTTCTTGCTATTCCAAAGACCCAAACATGTCATGATCTCTAAATTTGTTTTTTGTTTTTTTTTTGTTTTCCACCCAGTGTCCGAATCTCACATTGGAGCTTCGATTAAATCCGGATCTCACACTGCAGGGTTCATTTGGAGGTGGCGCCCCCAACATGATTTTCTCCATACCCAGGACTCGAACCCGATACCTCTGATTAAGAGTGAAGCACTCCCACCAGTGCACCACAATCCATGTTGGTGATCTCTAAATTTGTTGTTACAACTAAAATTGGATAAGATTGTGTTAGGTGTTTGTTATGTTTTTCCAAGGCACCATCCCTTAAAGGTTACATTTTTGGTTGGTGGGTGCTCCTATCAATTAAAGTTGATAGCAAAAAAAGTGAGTCCCACATTGATGGTGTGGATGGAGATTCGGGTCGTTTGGTCATAATTTCAAATCATGACATGAAATTATTGATTAGATTTCATAAACAGGAAAAATCTCATAATTTGCTACTATTGAAATTTTTTTGATTTCTAAAATCTTATTAAATTAGTAAAATCATAACTCATAAATAAGGTATCAAAATATCTTAAGATACCGTATTGATAAATCATATTTTATGTTCCTTTTATAAGTAAATATTTGTGATTACATTTATTATAATAAAATTTTAAATTATACATGGTTCTGCAAAGATCTGTCGGTCCAATAAATTAACAATAGTAATAACTAGTTTTTTTTTTTTGTCTAGCTCATATCATTCCGACAATCTCTTCATATTGAACATGATATTTGTTTGCAAATTTAAAATTATAAGTATTTTTGGCAAAATCTGAACTTATAGGTCATGTTTTAAATATTAAAAAAATTGAAATCACAAACGTAGTTTGAACTCCTGCCCTTTAATAGGATTTGAGATTTAAAATCATAAGTTTCAAATTGAGTTGAAAATTTGTCCAAAAGTCATAAATAAACTTTGATTTCGAATTATGAAAAGAAGACACATATATATCATTCTAACATATTAAAATATTATAAATAATTATATCAAAAAGACATGGGATCAATAGAATCCTCTTTTAGGAAAAAATTATATTACAAAGTCTCAAATAAATATTCTATTTTTATGTACGTAACAAAACAGATTTAGTGATGAAAAAATAATTTCAAATTGCTATCAATACAAAAATAAATCACTACAACTCGATATTTTTACGCATATGAATAAATATATTGTTAATTCAAATATATTAATCCATCAATTATGTCATTCCAAGTTCAACCAAATCCAAATATAAATATTAAAAAATGAGTGAAAACTAGAGATTTTTTAATTAATTAATTCTATGTGGTGGTTGAATGATTGAAAAGAAATCAAAATCTTACAACTAGAAAAGTCAAAAGTGCCAATAAATAAATGCAATTTTTCAGAATTTAGCGTCAAATCTGTAAATGAAATTCAATTGGACGGCAACTGAAAAAAATTCCAATTATTTTTAAGCAATGTATTTTTTTCCCTACCAAAAAAGAAAAACACAAAATTTGAATTTCCCAGCATTTTTAACATTTTTTATATTTATATACATGAAAAGTCGTAAATGCCAGAATTATTATTATTATTATTATGATTTTGTAACTTCTTACCACTATTACTTAACTACTTTATATGTTCAGTAGAGACTGATGAATTTGTATATTGAATTATTTTTTCTATTGATATTGTAAGTGATTATAGAAGATCATTTTCTCGTTTAATACGCAACTTGGTACGTGTAACTGTCATTATGACATTGTCAAATTTTTTTGGTACTTGTGCATAGTGGAAGACAACCAATTGAGTTGTGGGTCCCATGTGATGGGATGTTTTAACTAATCAATAACAATTTATCGTCTTTTCATCTGTTTCATTTTATATGATATTATTTTATTTAAATGAAATGTATTTTAAATTATATCTTTACCTAATCAACAACAATTTGTTGTCTTTTCATCTGTTCCATTTTATATGATATTATTTTATTTAAAATTAATATATTTTTAATTATATCTTTTTAATCATTAAATATATAAGCTTTACTTTTTAAAGAGTTTAGGGAAAACGATTAAAATAATATCTATAGTATGATGGAATTTGTAATTAAGCGAGGTGTCAAATTTATATTTTTATTTGTAATTAAGCTAGGTGTCAAATTTATAATATTTTTTTAAAAATGAGTCTAATCGTAATTTGGAAAACTCACATGTCGAAAATCGACTAAAACATACTATTAATCGATCCACAACACTAAAAAAATACATAAAACCTATCTTAGGGCAAAAAGAATATCAATTTCTAATCAATTCTATGGATAATCAATAAATTAACAATGTTATAGTGAGGAAAGGGTAAATGGGATATAAGATTCTTACCCTAAGCTAAAGCTTATGAAATCTCCCAAATTCGAGTTCCCAAACTTCAAAATTTGTGAATAGAACTTAAAGTTCGAAATTAAGGATTTAACTTTCTACCCATGTTTCTTGCTCTTTGCGATCACAAGACCCAAGTCAGACCTAATCTTTCGTGAACGCAAAGTACTTAAATAACCCTACCCCAACCTCGACTGAAACCCCTTCTCCGTGAGTGCGACCTAGGCCAGTGGCGGATCGAGGATTTTAAAGTTGTGGGTGCTCTCTTAGCTTAATAGTGGAGGAGAAAATTTTCACATGGTGAGATTCGCTCAAGTTCTGCAACACTAAAACAATCATAAGCATTCACCATGAGCCATTGGACCAATCAATCCACTTGTTTACTAGGTGCTCTATGTTAATTTTAGGCGAAATGGTCTGATGGACCCCTGTACTTATATCCGTTTGTATTCTGAACCCTTTTACTTAACCATTTATCAACTGAACCCTTAGATTCAATTAAAATGAGACTTTTAAGCACCTCCAACCATGTGTGTAGCTCACTCTCCTTTACATAAATGACATGTCATATCCACATCATATATATTAGTGCCATGTCATAATTATTTTTTTAAATTATTAACCAAAATTATTTTATAAAAGGTATTATATACTCTTCATATATTAATAAATGTCTGTAAAATTTTATTTGTTAACCAAAATTATTTTAAATGAAAGGTAACCAAAATTTGATTCTCCATATAATGTTTTAATAAAAGGTAACATGTACTCTTCATATGTATAATTTAATTAAACAAAATTATTTAATAAAAGGTAACATATACTCTTCATATAAAATTTCTAATAAATGTTAAAAAGAGATGTAAAAATTGTTAGTGCCATCTCATTCTCCCCATTCATTGTTCACGACCAAAATCAACCGGAGAAGTCATCGCCGTTGTCATGGTCATTTTTGTTGGCGAAATCGCATATACTCTCTCTATCGCCTATCTTCATCTCCGCCGCACACCATCATCATTTTCCTTTCCTCCTCCAACCTCCACAAAACCAACAACCTAAGCTACCGCACCACTAGATCTGACCGAGAAACCTCTTCGTCGCCATGACCTCGCACCCTCACCCCACCTCGTTCTCCTCTCTACTGACCAGTGCCGCCTCTCTCTCTCACTCCATTGCGAAGCAGTGGTCTCTGGCGTGCACCACCAGCGCCGCTTTCTCCCTCCGCGGTTAATTAGTGGACTCAAGATGTGCCCAAGATCTGATAAATTAATAGATTGTGGAGAAGAAGAAAAAAAGGGTGGGTGTGGGATGAAAATGGTTGAAAAGGACCAGATAGTGGGTGAAGAAGAAGAAGGATTTTTTTAATTAATTGTTTTTTAAAAAATTATTTCTTTTATAATTTTAATATTTTTTAACCCAAAAATGTTATTCACTCGCTTAAAGAAGCGTGTAGTTAGACATATTTGCCAACTCAGACATTCTAATGCCACATAAGCTTGATCAATGGTCGGAGGGATTTGTTAGATTGTGTTTTATTTAGTTTAAGGGTCCAGATGACAAATGTTTAAGTAAAAGGATCCAGAATACAAAGTGATACAAATACAAGGGTCCATCAGACCATTTCGCCTTAATTTTATACCAATACTTCTTGATTTCTTCATAGATATATATAGTCCGATATAAGATTAATGGGTGCTCGAGCACCCGACAGACTCTATGTGGGTCCAATTCAATCGATATGCATTTCTTAATGGAATCTTTGCAATCGTGACGATAGCCTAGCAAACACGACGAACAAGAAGTATGCATTAGAAGCAACAAAACCAACAATTATCGACTTTTCTATATTCTCTTAATAAACTCTCTTGATTCATTAGAAAATCTTATAAACATATACTAAATATGCAAGTTGCAACATGACTAAAAATCATGTTACAGACCCGTTTGATTTATCAAATCACTGATCCAAGACTGTCTTGACCAAATATCGATCGAATTCAATTCTAAGATCCTTAAACTCCACAATTTTAACCAACAATCCAAGTCACTTTCGAAAGACCTAGAACCCGAAATAACTATCCATCCAGCTCAAAATTCACCTTTCAAATCTAATGTAACTTTCGTAATTCCATTCCGAGCTTGTTTACTTAGAATATTGACTTTGGTCAAACTTTACAAATGTCAAACTTCCAAAATCATAAAACTTCTTTGAAACTCATCCTATCACCTCAAGAATCGTGTCACCATCTCCACAAATCACAAATGACATATAGAAGCTACGAAAATAATAAAAACAAGGTAAGCTGAGTGAGAACATTAAAAATAGTAAGGATCATTACAAAACAACAACTCAAATTCAAATCAACTTGATCTCACATCATGTCTAAACAAGCCTTGTATTTACTATTGTCTTTTGACACAAATGACTTATACGATAATTCAAAATATGTGATTTTAAAAATGAGATAAAATGTGAATAAACTTATATATTTAAGCTAGCTAGTAACAAATAAGCTCTTTATTGTTTCACATTGCTAGTCAAACTATCACAAACAAATTTAAATAGAGCTAGTAACTAATAATTAGACAGTCCAACATCCAAGGATATAAACTCTTATAAAACCCCATTGAAAACTAATGGAAGTACTCAATTTATTTAATAAAATGACTTCATTGAAAACTAATGAAAGTGAGAATTTAAAACTTTTGATTTCATTTATCTCATGGAAAAAAACCTTTTGATTTTAAAGTTTGAGATCATGTTATGCATTCGAGGGTATGACATAATAATTAATGAAGTGGAATGAAAATTACGAGATCTCGAAATCAAACTTCAACAAAGATAGTATTTTATACATGATTTTTTTTATATTTATCTTAACTTAGCGTTACTTGATACATGTTACTATACTAATTAATAGAATATGACAATCATGTGAATTCAAAGTATTTTCACCCTTCTTTTTGTCGAAAAAAATAATATCATTTATTGATTTGATGTGAACACGAAAGATACGTGTGACTTACATATTTCTTTTGACTAACAAATTCCTTGGCATATTTCAAAAGTATCTAATAATATATATAAATAAAATGTTTTATACATTTATTGATTTGATGTAACCACAAAAGATGCGTGTAACTTACGTATTTCTTTTGACTAAAAATTTCTTGGCATATTTCAAAAGTATCTAATAATATGAAAATAAAACGTTTTATACATTTATTGATTTGATGTAAACACAAAAGATACGTGTAATTTGTATATTTCTTTTGACTGGCAAATTCTTTGGCATATTTCAAAAGTATCTAATAATATATAAATAAAATATTTTATATATTTATTGATTTGATATAAACACAAAAAATACATGTATCTTACGTATTTCTTTTGACTGACAAATTTCTTGGGATATGTGCATTGAGGAGGACAATATGTTGAGGTAGTAGGTCCCATATAATGGTACCTTCTACCTAAACAACAAAATAGAGCATTGAAACTTTTTCTAGATAATTCTATTTGTTTCATTTTATATGATATTTATATTATTTAAGTTATTGATAATATTATTTTTCTTATAGTTATTCAATTTCTTTTCACCATAACAATTTTTGTTTTATAAGTAATATTTTGTGCAACTTTTGTCCAAAAGCTATGACTTAGGAAATACTTTACATATATGTATATTATTTACATCAAATAACTTAAATTTTATAATTATTAAATGGCGAATTAAAATGAAAATATATAATAAGTAATAAATGTATATAAATAAAAGTTTCATATATTTATTGATTTGATGTTAATGTCGAGAAAAGTAAGTATAACTTCTTACTTTTATGACTTTGACAAATGCATTGGGATGAGTGCATTGTGGTCCCATATAATGGTATCTTTTACCTAAACAACCATCATGGGGCATAGGATTCCTTTTTTTATAGTCCATCTGTTTCATTTTATATGATATTAATATTAATTTATAAATAAAAAAATAATAGATAAAAATACGGAGATAATAAGCTATTTTTAAAGTTAAAATATGTAAATGACTTTTTTGAATAACTTAAGATGCAACTTATATATCTTTTATTATTTTTCATATTTATTTTTAAAAGAATAATTTATTTGAAATCATTAAAAGTTATTATTTATAATATATTATGTAATTTTTAAATATACAAAATATTTCAAGAGAGAATAATAAGATATTGATCATTCATGCTAAAAATTTTATCTCAACTATTCTTTGATGAGATTCAAATTACATTTTCAATTTTGTAGTTTCATACTCTGAATTTTACAGAATTAATATCTATTATATAGAAAATGAGAAAAAGTTAAAAATAAAATTTCAAATCATGATTATTTGTACAGACAATATAATAATATTTGAAACATAACAAGCACCATATGAATGACACATATTTTTATGTGTGGAACCTACAAATAAGTATGTGTCAAATGTGAATGAGATATCACTCTTCATAAAATACTAATTTTTTTTAATTTAAAATTAAAAATAGAACTTTTCTTTTAAGAAAGAGATCATAAATGTCATATTCAAAGGTCAAATATATGGTTATTAAAAGAAAAAAAAGGTCCCTCTTAATTTTCTAGTTTTATTTAAAAAATTAGAAACAAATGAGAGAGAGAAGGGGGACATGTGCGCCTTTGGGTTGTTCTAGAACAATGGGGTACTAACTTAACATTTAAAGTTAGTAAGTTCACAATAAATACAATTTATTAAATATTTTAATTTAAATAAATATTATTTGCATATGTATAAGTGATCAAGTCGAAAATATTGTGTCCTTAAAAAGTTCAAAGAAAAAGTAGAAACTAATGAGAGAGAGAAAATATAAGGTAGATGTGAATTTAATTTTATAGTTAATGAGTTTTAAATAAAATGAAATTTATTAAATCTTATATTATTAAGTTTTATTTGTATGAATATATATAATTCAAATAAAAAATAATAAATTCAGTTGAACCTATTAAATTCAAGTCCGCAAAGGAAGGCGAAAGAAGAAAAAAGAGAGTCAAAACCTTATTTTTCATTTATTAGACCTTTAACAACTAGTACTAAAAATTTGCAAATTTCCATCAATTTTTCAATGAAACATCGTCGATAATTTTACATTTTCAATAATAATAATTTGTCAGAGACATTTTTCAAATAATATATTTCTCATATTTGTTAAACAAATGAAGAAAGTATTACTTAACAATTCTGTAGGAATATTTATTTTTCATCTATAAAACTACATTGAATATATTATTAGGAATTAAACTAAGTTTCCTTTATGTACATTTTGAAGTGACCCTGATTTATTTTGGAGTTACTTGTAATGTACTTATTTGTAAAATCAAGCAAAGACATTATATGATTATTTTTAAAATTTCACATATGGTTTGTTTAAAGTTTTTTTCTGTCCTATATTAATTGATCATTTTTTTACACGCATATTCAGAAATCATAAAGAAGAAAATAATTTTATTAATTCACCCCTTAATTTTTCAAGAAAAATTAATTGCAATGATAATATATGAAAATTTTAATTAATGCCTTCTTAATTTAGTAAAGTGGACAACTAATGAAATATCTATTTTTAAACCACAAAAGCTTCTAAAACATTAACTCTTGTATTTTTTTAAAAATAAAAATGAAGATTTGTGATTCTGACAAAGTACAAATATTAAATGCAACCCAAAGTACATCAAGATCTACTAAAGAATAATCCTTATATTCTTATTATATAGTATTATAAAAAAAAAAATACAAGTGGTGAAAAGTAGAAATCTTTCATGTACTTCCACACACTTTACTTCCATTACATAAGCATTACATTTAAAAATCCTAAATCCATTTTGAGAGCTTAAACATTTACTATCATTTTCCATTAAGTTTTGTATATATCATAGCTAAGTCAAACTATGCAAATGACTATTATTATTACTTTCCTTGTTTTAATGTGATGCATTTTGATCGATCATAAAATTTAATTAAATTATTTTTTAAAATTGTAATTTAAATAAACTATAAATATTCATATAATTATAAATTATCTTATTAAAATAAATATATAAATTAAAATTTAGTTATTAGGAATATAAAAAATATTATCACTATTTAATTTTTCGTGAGGCAAATTAAAAGGAAAGTGTATCATATAAATTATTGGGGGATACTAATTTTTAATGTTTATAATATTACATATGTTTCAATTTATATGGTTTGATTCAATGTACGAAAATCAAATTAATTAATGTCCAATATGAATTCAGACATAAAATCTCTCAAATAAAATTTACATATTTAGAGACTATACAAAAGAAAAAAACTCTAAATTATTTATTAATTCAAAATATTTTATAAATTATTTTTGTATGGAGTATTATTTAGCACAAATATCAAAAGATTGTTTCACCAACATTTCCCCATCACCTACCCCAACAAAAAAAAAAAAAAGTTGAGGACATTTTTGTCCACAAATATATATTTATTTATTCATTTATGACTTTATTGACAATAACAATAATAATAACATATTATAATGGTCTCGAGAAGGTAAAATGTACCAATCTTAGCCTTATTATTTATGAAAGTATCTCCAATTTTCATAATAATAACATATTTAGTATAATTTCATAAATAAAATTTAAAAAATATATGAAATATATAACCTTACATATCTCGTGACATCGTAGAAATAGAGAGGTTGTTTCCGATATGCTATAAACTTTTATGACCAAAAAAAAATTAAAATTCATTATCATAATTCTTCTTCTTCTTCTTCTCCACCTCTTCACTCTCAGTTCCTTTTTTTTTTCTTGCATTTTCTATGAACAAAACTTTGTTCACCACTTCTGCAAAACCTCAAGCTTTGTTCTTTGTTTCATTTCCTAAAAACCCAAAACCCCATTTTTGATCTGTGAAATTCTTGTTTTTCAGTTGTAGAGAAAAAATGGGTTCTCTTGTCCCATTTCAAGACCTTAATCTTCAACCTGAATCGACTAATTTCACATCTGCTACAACCCCAAATCCAAGAATTATCCCAAAGATTGAACCAAAACTTGAACCCCTTGATGAGTATACACAAGCTGATCTTCAAAGCACACCTTTTTTTTCCAACCCTAGTCCCAATTTCAACTCAAGTTCTGGTTCAGCTTTTACCAGGAACCCACAATTAGCTACTCCTGAGGCTGATTCACAATCACCAAGCTCGATTATACCGGAGATTCCACCTGGGTGCGATGGAAACAATGTTTATGTTTATTCGGAATATAATCGAATTTCTGAGATGTTTAAAGAAGCTTTTACTAAGAAAATGCAGCGGTATGGAGATGTTGAGGTGGTTGGAAACCAGAATCAGGATTCTGCTGATGAGGTTATGGAAGACCCTGATGCTCGAGCTATTGTTCCGGTGAGTAATAATGATACACAGGTTGCAGAAGTGGTGGTTGCTAAAAGGAAATATCAACAGAGATCAGCGGAATTGGTTAGAGTGACAGATCTTAAGGTTGAAGATCAGCTTTATTTTCGAGATGCTGTTAGGAAAACCCGAATGCTGTATGATTCCTTGCGAATTCTTGCGATGGTGGAAGATGATGGAAGCCAGCATTTGGGTCCATATAGAAAGCCAAGAGGTGATTTGAAGGCTTGTCAAATATTGAGAGAACATGGGTTGTGGATGAATCGTGATAAGCGGATTGTTGGGGCGATTCCTGGAGTGCTTATCGGGGATGTGTTCTTCTTTAGGATGGAGCTTTTGGTTGTTGGATTACATGGGCAGGCTCAAGCTGGGATTGATTATGTACCTGCAAGTCAGAGTTCGAACCGGGAGCCAATTGCTACGAGTGTGATTGTTTCAGGTGGCTATGAGGATGATCAAGATGGAGGAGATGTGATTATATATACAGGTCATGGTGGACAGGACAAGCACTCGAGGCAATGCGTGCATCAGAAGCTGGAATGTGGGAATTTGGCATTGGAGAGAAGTATGCACTATGGAATTGAGGTAAGGGTAATTCGTGGCTTTAAATATGAAGGAAGTGGAAGTGCAAGTGGTAAGGTCTATGTGTATGATGGATTATATAGAATTGTTGAATGCTGGTTTGATGTTGGGAAGTCTGGATTTGGAGTGTATAAATACAAGCTTGTTAGGATAGAGAATCAGGAAGAGATGGGAAGTGCTATTCTTCGTTTTGCACAAAATCTTAGGATCAGACCTTTGGTGGCAAGGCCTACTGGTTATGTTACTCTTGATATATCAAGGAAAAAAGAAAATGTGCCAGTGTTTCTTTTCAACGATATTGATGATAATCACGACCCGGCTTATTTTGAATATCTAGTAAAACCTATTTATCCTCCGCATGTCTCTCTGAATGTGCACAGTGGTAATGGCTGCGAGTGCATTGATGGGTGTGCTGATAATTGTTTTTGTGCTATGAGAAATGGTGGCCAATTTGCCTATGATTATAATGGGATATTGTTGAGAGGCAAACCGTTAGTATTCGAATGTGGACCACATTGTCGATGTCCTCCAACTTGTCGGAATAGAGTGACTCAGAAAGGTTTGAGGAACAGATTTGAGGTGTTTCGGTCTAGAGAGACTGGTTGGGGAGTTAGGTCACTGGACTTGATCCAAGCTGGGTCCTTTATCTGTGAATATACTGGGGTTGTACTCACACGAGAGCAAGCCCAAATTTTTACTATGAATGGTGACAGTTTAGTCTATCCAAGTCGCTTTCCTGATAGATGGGCAGAATGGGGAGATTTGTCGCAAATATATCCTAACTATGAGCGCCCAGCATACCCCTCCATTCCTCCTCTGGATTTTGCTATGGATGTGTCTAGAATGAGGAATGTAGCATGTTATATTAGTCACAGTTCAAGCCCCAATGCTTTGGTGCAGCCTGTGCTTTATGATCACAACCATGTAGCGTTCCCCCACATGATGCTCTTTGCAATGGAGAATATTCCCCCTCTAAAGGAGATCAGTATTGATTATGGGGTAGCAGATGAATGGACAGGAAAGCTTGCCATCTGTGATTGACTAACTTATAGTAGTTGATTCAATTTTGAAAATGATGCGGCACAGCTGTTTCTCGTACATCATTTGCTGAGGTAATTTAAACATTCAAGACAATAATTCCTGTTGAACTCAAAATTGTAACGACTTTCAGTAACATGTTTTCTTGAGGGATGACTGCTAATTACCAGTCTAGTGGTATTAGTTGTTTTCTTACTCTAGCTACCTATTACTTTTATTCTGAATCTCTTGATAGACTATTTGAGACCGATTTCATTAAAAGTTGTGCCAGTCTTAAATTTATCTAGCTCTGGAGACTTCATGACTTGCTATTCTCCTTCTATTGTGAATTTTAACAAGCTGATTGGAACTCCAATTGCTTTGTTGAGTTTTTATCAATATGCTATATGCAGTTTGAATGCATCTTAACTGATTTATTGAATGAATTTGAACTTTTTTTCATGCTGGTCTGGATACATGGTATCATCCCAGACCCCACTTGTGGGACTACACTGGGTATGTTGTTGTTTCATACTAATTGATAAGAATTTCCCTTTTCTCTCTTTGCTTGTCTTTTTAATGGCTTATAGCATGATTTTGTTTCTAATTAGTTGTGCTCTTGCCTTGATAGATCCTTTCCTCTTTAGATTTCGTATCTAAAGAACTTTTTGCACAACTGCTGAGTAGTACTCCCTTGTCCCATAATAGTTGTACAACCTTTTTTGGCACCCAAAGCTGTGGCCGCTCAATAAAGTGGGTAAAAACTGTAGGAGAGCGAGGACGAAAACTTAAGAAGATTTTTCCCATCCACCTTAGTCTTGGTGGACAGAGCTACCCAGTACCTGTGTGCTATGTTGGTATCCGGTGAAATAGTTGAAGTTTGCATGTTGACATGGACACCGCCACCGCCACCGCCACCGCCACACACTACTTTAACTAGCTATTCTACATGGAAAAGGGCAAATGACAGAAATGGAATTGAGTGGGAGTTAGGAGTTTTCTTATAGGAAGGGTACTTTGGTGATTACCAAAAATGTGGGGATGAAGTAGTAAAAATCTTGTCTAATCTAGAAGTGCTTATAAGCTGAAAAGTGCTAGTGCTTATACAATAAGTCAATCCAACTTATAAGTTTTACCAAACACCCTAGAGTATGATAAATTATTTCGAGTTGTAAAAGAGGGTTAAAAGTGAGGTTTTGATAATAATTAGTTGAGAAGATGTCGAGATGCTTGACGTAATTTTTAATTTATACAAATATCAACCTCGTTCAAGGGGAGGTTTATTTTGGAAATGAACCTTAATGTGAAGTAGGTTAGATATGAACACAGTGGAGGCAGCTATACTAATGGAAATGTCTTTTCGTTTTTAGGAAAAAAGATGTCTAGTATTCTGAAACAAAGGTAGTAATGTAATTAAGTTAAATACTAACAGGATCAACTGGAGGAAAGAATACTCTCCCTAATGCCATATTTTTTTAGTTTCTTGGTGTCCAACCGTCAATGGCGACATGAGCTATGCTGTTGAGGTTTTGCATGCTGTGATTGCTAATTTTCTCATTTAAAGAAATGGAGAAAGGGTGTCCGTTTTAACTTGAAGTACCTTGAACAGATTAGACAAGTTATATGGTGGGTTGTAGTGGCTTAATTACAGGGACTCTGCTTCCTTAAGCGGTCAATGGTGCGCACAAGAAGAGAAAGAGGTTGGGGGAAAAGAACTTGTCTTGAGACTTATCAATCTTTGTGAAAAAAACAGTATTGTAGGTATCACCTTTACAAACTAGGTCAAGTTTAAAAGGTAAAGTTATTCCTTACCATTAGAGGAGAATGGATATGGCAATGGTGGGGAGCCAGAACGGATGCTTTCCCCTGCTAACTCCCAACTTTGCCCCACACACTATATGCTCACTCTCTTTCTTCTCATTAATTTTAGTCCCTTATTCATCATTTTTAATTGTTTATTGTATTTTCCAAATTTGATTTTAATGTCATGTACCAAATAACTGTGTTTTCTCTTTAGATGTTAAGTTTAACATTTGAAGGAAGAATCATCAATCTAAGTTGCGCGGACTCTTCACTTTCGATGCCACACCTGTGTCAGATTCTCCAAAAATACACTACTTTTGGCAAATTCGACACGCATCCCTTGACATTTATGTAGAGTCCGAGCAACATAGACATCAATATATAAATTATTATATATGAACAAAAGAATAGAAGACATTTAGAGGATATTGTTGGATACCTTGCCCATAAATAAATGGGATGCCAGAAGTAAACCTTCGAAATTTGAAAAGTTTCAGGTGGTGGGCGCACCATTACATGACCTCTTTGCTTCCAATTTGGAGATAATAATTTGCTCTTCCACTCTGTTGGGTCACATCTAAGAGTTTGACCAAGCCTTTTCCTATCCCACTCTTCTCTCTTTCTATCCAAAGAGGTGGATATATAATTTAGGTTCCCTCTTTGGTTAGAACAAAGATGGAATATGATGCGTTGCTTGATGATTAATGAGCATGCACATGTATATGATTTCACCATTTTTTATGTTTTATTCCATATGATCCTATTCTTTATTTGTTCCATTTCAAAAAAGATTTTACTCAAAAAGTAGACCAAACCTTCAAGTTATATTTCCTTAGTAGCAACTAGAGGTGTCAAATGGGCTGGTTGGGTTGAAACTAGAGATATTAAAATGGGTTGAAATAGAAATTGGGTTGGGTCCTGATCCGTCCAAGTTTACTTTGGGCTCAAATGAGCTTAAAGATGGGTTGGGTCTTGACTCTCTCAATTTGACCTGCTTAATCTCTAATTATTTTAATATATTGTTATTTAATTTTATAACTACAATTTGAATTTCAACTCAAGAAAATTTTAAAAAGAAGAAGTTACAAATGGATAGATAAATCCTAAAAGATATAAAATAGATAGTTCAATATAGGAACATACATTACATCAATGCAAATAAAAGGTCTTAAAACGGGTTGAAATTGGAAATTAAATTGGGTTCAATTGTGGGTTAGGGCTTGAATGAGTTGAGATTGAACCCAACTCAAATTATCTTGAGCACAACCCTTAAAATTCTAGGCGGGTTACCTATTGTTGGGCTCATTTTTGACACCCCTAGTAGCACCCCAATGTTGTGGCCTAGTTGTCGTTGTAGTGGGAGAAGAACCATGAGTTCTTAGCTTAGTTGCGTGGACTCTTCACTTTGACCGCATCCGTGTCGAGACTTTCCAAAAATGCACTACTTTTGGCAAATCCGACACGCACCCGTTAGAAATTTTTGAAGAGTCCGAGCAACATAGGTTCTTAGGTTCAATCCTAGTGGAGGCTAAAATCACTAGGTGACTTCTCCCATCTGCCTAAACCTTGGTAGACAGAGTTATCCGACATTTATGCCGGTGGAGGTAACCCCCCCCCAAACCATCATCATAAAAAAAGGGTTATATTTCTTTCTTGAAGTTTGCATGTCTACCAAATCTGTAATTTTCTGCAGCAGAAACATACTAGATAGCATTAATTACTTTTGGGTTCTTTGGACTTGTTGAGTCTAAGCTATTTTACGAAATAAAATGTGACCAATAACCAACTAAGAAAACCGCTTGTTACAAATAAAATCTTCTTGTTCAAAAGAGCTAATGTTACTAATCTGACCGACACTGAACTTGGTATAATGAAATAATTGAATGATTGAAAAACTAGATTATTCAGGAAATACATATTGAATGCTGATATTATGCATTGAATTTCTAAATCTGCACTTTTGTACTTTATCTAGTACCTTTTTGGTAGTGATGTTAATAAAATTACCATTACCTTATTAATTTTTTTTTATCGACTTGTTCAACCTGACATCATTAATGAGTCACTAGTTCAACTGCCCCTCGAAAGATAAGTGTTAGGAAGTCCCACATCGGTAGAGGAATGGGAAATTGGTCTTCTTATATGGACTTGGATGAACCTTCCTCCTGAGCTTCCTTTTGAGGTTGAGTTAGGCCCAAGTACTATATCTTAACATGGTATTAGGGCCAGACCCATCCCAATTTGTTGTTCACTGATGTTGGACCCCTATTTATAAGTGTTCACGCTCCAGTTGAGGTTTGTGCGTGCAAGGGAGTGTTAAGAAGTCCCACATCGGTAGAAGGATGAAAAAATGGTCTCCTTATATGTACTTGAACAAACCTCTTCTCATGGGCTAACTTTTGAGGTTGAGTTAAGCCCAAGTACCATATATTAACAATAAGGTCGATAAGTACCATGCAATTGACACCCATTCTATATTTAGAAACTTTTATATTGACACCCATTCTATATTTAGGGCCTGCTTGGATTGGCTTAAAAGTTGGTCAAACCTACATATAAGTCTTTTTTAGCTTTTGAAAGTGTTTGGCAAGGTTAAAAATAACTTAAAATAAGTTAAAAATGACTCAAAAAAAAGTTAAAAACCAAAATTAGGAGTCACCCTACTTTTTATTTTTTGACTTAAAAAGTCATTTATGTTTGACTTTTTTATTTTTTGACTTAAAAACTACTCCCTCCGTCCCATTTTATGTGGCACCATTTTCATTTTGGTCAGTCCCAAAAAGAATGTCACATTTTCTTTTATGGTAAGTATTTAAAGGTACAATTCCTCTTTTACCCTTGTTGGTCCCACTTAATCTTAAAATAATACTCCAATACATTTATGAGGAAAGAGAAAAGTGAGTACTTTTTAAAGGGCAATTTGGTAAACATTTCAAAGTCTTCATTTATTTCTTAAACTCCGTGCCCGGTCAAATGTTGCCACATAAAATGGGACGGAGGGAGTACTTTTTTTTAAGCCAATCCAAACAGACTCTTAGAAACTTTTATCATGATTTTCTAGGTTTTTTGCCAAGACATGCTCTTATAAGAATTGACATTACATGTTGATGAGTAGTAAGTTAATCTTCCATTAGTTGAAAATTTTAAATTTTAGTAAATAGTAATACTACTCCCAGAGCTTTTGCTCCGTGGTAAGAGCACAAAACGTGATGTGTGGATTAGGAGCATGTCAAGAGTTCAAACGCTGCTGCAGTCAAAAGTCTGATATTCAAGTGGAGAAGAGTAGAGGGATTTACCTGTTATCCACTGAGAGTCTCGTAAGCAAGCTGGTCCTTTGGAATCTCTCGGTTGTCAAAAAGAAGTGATAGCTACTTCTGTCAAACGTAGAGTATGCTTCTTGTCATAGTAAAGCACAGAAGTATTCCCTTTTCTTTCTTGCTTCTTTTTCTTAATTGACCTTGAATTGTCGTGTTTTCTGATAAATTGAACTTGCTTGCTGATAATTTTTGTCTTTTACTTTTTCGATGCCCCTGAAGAAGTCTGCTTCTTCCTTTTGTTGGGTGAATTTCTACTAAGTCTCCAGGTGGTTCATATTTTTAAACTGAAATTATTTTTGTGCATTTGACAAAAGCAACTTTATGATATTCGGTATGTGTACTAAATGTGCTTCCATGACCAACTAGTGTTGTTTAGATTGTATTAGCTGACTGTCAAGTAAGATAGGAAATTGAATTTCCCTACCTTTCATTTGGTGCTGTTGAACTAAAGTATGGAGAAAGTCACCTTTGTTGCTCTTAGCAATGTGTTCGATATTAGCCAGAGATCACACTCCTTTCCTCTTTTTCAAAAATTATCACTTGTCCTTGAATTCCGCTTCGACATCACCTGGTAGTCAGATGGAGATCATAGTTATGGTTTTTGGTCAGTACTAGTTATAGCATACCCTTGCAAAGTTTTTCTGGTCATACACCCTTCCAGTTCTACTTCAAGGATTTCATCCACAACCATTTGTTGTTTGCATAATTGAAATTCATAATATATTGTTCAACCTCTGCCACGATTACTGGTTCTGGAAATCATTGTTTGTACTGCTGATACTTTGTTTTGTCAGGAAGCAACCTACTAGGGGAATGGTTTTGATTATGAAGATATCGGGTTACAGTTGCCGCTCAAAGCAGCTTACTGCCTAACCTTCTGCTGTTTCTAACTACTTTTTTTTTATCTCATGCAGATGAAGGGCGAGTGTTACCCTCTTGACATTCCCGTTATCTTGGTGACAGTCCAGACCGCATCACTAGATTCCTAAAACAAGTTGCTCTGATAGCTGTTGCTGCACCAGCTTGTAGATCCTATGTTGTAGATAGCATGGTGTTCGATGACTAGCTAGAAGAGTGAAGAAAGTGATATTGCTGCTTCTCACTATATATCCGCGCTTTGGTAGGAACCTTTTTAACCTATATATGCTAACCTGCCATTGGTGTTCTTGATTGTAAGAGCTTTCGTAGGTTGTAGTAATAGCTTGTATATATGAAGATCAAACTTGCTTATTCTGTACAGAAGATTGTATTGATATCGTGTTACCGGATAGCTGTAGTTAAGTTAAAATGCTTTTGCCAGATAAAGAGGGAAGCACCTAGTTAGGGATGCTGGGAATTTTGAAAGGATCAAAGAGGCACAGCAAATATGTTACTACCAGATTTTCCCTCTGGATATGGCAATGCAAATTTTATTCAAATTATTGAATTCTTTCTTATGCTTAAACCTATTTTTTTTTTCTCTTTGTGCTGTTTACCCTATTGAAATACAGAACATAACATCATTTTGCTTGATTTAGCCAAGTTATTTCAAGAACTTGAGCTGTGTTAAATAAGGAAAACTCAGTTATTTGGTTGTATATTTGCTCTTCAGAAGTTCTCGTTTTATTTTCAAAGTCAGCACTTAGTCAAACGTCATCACATAAATCGGGCATAGCTAACTTTTGAGTTAATTTGTGCAACTATATTTGGTAATGTGGCACTGTTGATTGGATAGTGACAAGGAAGCCAACTGGACAATGATGCTGCCTTGACAGTTACATCAATGCTGATGTTTCAACTTACTGAACAAATATAAATATCTTAGATGTGAAAGATCATCAATTGACATAGATGGCTAACTTGAGAATTAGCTATGGAATGTTGGTTTCATGAATAATTAGGTAGAGACTAATGAATTACAGCGCTGATTTGCCAAGTTTTTTAAAGCTAAAATTACTTCTCATTTCAAAATATGTTTAAATTTGATGTGTTTGGTCAAAAAAGAATACTATGTATTACTGAGCAGCACATAAACAATCAATCTTCTGTTGTGCAAAAACTACAATTTTTTTGCTTCTTTTTGCGAAGTTAAGGAATATAGCTAACTTGTATTCTGTTGGTAAGGGCAAAGATATAACAAGAACTGAGAGAGCAATTGCTAGTACATTTGACTCTGACATATAGAAACTTAACATGTTATATGGTATAAAATTGTTCAAGTGCTGCAGAATTTGGATACATGATAATAGACATATCTGTTAATAGCATACACATATACAACTGATATTACGAGCCGTATCGATCAACTGGCCTCAATTTTGAAACCCCCCTCAAAGATTTAGGACTGTCAGATGGTGGTTCCATTCTTTTCAAGTTCGCGTTGCCTGGCTCTTTCCATCTTTCGCTTACGCCATTCCTCCACAACTGTACACAAGTTTATTATTGAAGGGAATGAGTTTAACGAACAATCGTACAAAATCATGCTTTAACTATGCATTGCATTTGACCCAAGAAAAAAGTAAGGAACTCTCTGAAGCAAATTCTAGTAAGACTTGTTAACATCTAATGGTTTCAAAATGCAAGAAAAGAGTACTAGAAGTCATTACCAGAATAGAGGCACAGCACTTTTCAGCCATGGAGCTCGACACATACAATTAAAGGAGCAGTATCTCACAGGTAAAGTCCATTATGATAGCAGAAAACACTGGCAAGAAGCAGATGAATAAATCTATACTACAGATGCATGGCTAGCTCAGAATTCTATTTGCCATTCTAAAAGATGAGAACTTTTTATGTCCATTTTATGTAGGCCATGCTTGTTTCTCATAACTATTGGTTCTCATTAGCACGTTGGATGATTCATGCATGAAAGGAGAATATACAAGGTAGGAGAAACCCCGGCAAAACAATCTTGAGGTTGTAGTATATGCTCCAAAAGAACATGTAAGAGATAAACACAACAGTCCTCATGGATTTCCCTGATCTAAAATGCTTATTGTGTGACTAGTTGATACCCATTAGTCCCGAGTCTTTATGAAGATTAGCAGGAGCTAACACCAGCGACAGAATGCAGTTATAGCACTTCAGACTTTTTACACTCGATTGCAGTGCATTATCTATTTTTTGATAAGATAAGTGGTATTAATAATAGCATCAGGAAGATGCAAAATTTACAAGATATGGCATTTGAGCTTACAAAAAAATCTCTGGCTAACTATACAAACTATCTAAGCCAGAGCTAATGAGTTAGTAAAATCCTGAAGTTGTTCTGCATTAACAGCAGGATACAAGTTGGTCCAACTAAACAAATTTTCAGTGCACCTAGTCTTCAAAATGCCTAAAGCAGTTGACTCTCCATCAAAACATCTCTTGTTCCTCTCTAACCATATACACCAAAAAATACAAGCAGGTATCATAATCCAGATCTTCTTGATGGCTTTGTCAACTTTCCATAGACTCCAACTCTCATATGCATCCTTAACAGTGAGGGGTGTGGTCCATTTGATGCCAGAGAGACAAAAAAACATGCTCCATAATTCTGAGGCCACCTCACAATGAAGAAGAAGGTGTCTAGGGGTTTCAGCCTCTTTTTTGCACATATAGCATCTGTTTGGGAATTGGATTTTTCTTTTCTTTATGTTGTCTTGGGTGAGACATGCCTCATATGGAGCTATCCAGGTAAAAAAAACTACCTTAGGTGGTAGCTTGGTCCTCCAAATGAGTTTCCATGGCCAGTTAGCTATCACGGGGTTTCTAGAGCACAACTGTTGATACCCTTCCTTGACTGTATAAACTCCTTTCTGGTGTCCCCATTTGAGCTTATCAGCTGCCTGGAGATTAATGTGACAATGTTGTAGTCTAGCAAAAAGGTCTACCAGATCATTCACTTCCCAATCGTGCATATTTCTTCTAAATCTTATATCCCAATTGATCCCTTCTCTATTAGCAACAATAATAGAATTGGGATCTTGAGCAATTCTAAACAGATCTGGAAAATCCTCCTGAAGAGTGGTATTTCCAAGCCATTTGTCTGTCCAAAATTTTAGGAGTACACCATTGCCCAATTCAAAGTAAGTGTTCTGATCAAATGTATCCCACAACATCCTAATACTCTTCCACAGTCCCACTCCATAAGGAAGTGTAGTAATATTTGAGCACCATTGATTCAGCCTTCCATGCTTAGCTATGATGACCTCTTTCCAGAGCCCTGCGTCTTCCAAGTTGTATCTCCAAAGCCACTTCATCATCATACTTTTGTTGTGGGCTGCAAGGTTCTTAATGCCAAGACCTCCTTGGTATTTTGGTTGTGTGACCTTCTCCCATTTGATGAGATGAAATTTGTGTTTCTCCCTGTTGCCTTTCCAGAGGAAGTCCCTTCTTATCTTGTCAATCTGTTCTATAACCTCACTTGGCATTGGGAGCAAGGCCATGTAATAAGTAGGTAAACTGTCTAGAACACTATTGATAAGTGTTACTCTACCACCAAAGGAGAGATATTGCATTTGCCATGTTGCCAACCTCTTCTCAAACTTTTCAATAACCCCTGTCCAAATTTCAGTGGATTTATGCTGAGCACCCAAAGGAAGACCCAAATAAGTGGAAGGAAATGAGCCAATGTTGCAGCCCATGATATCAGCCATCTCATCCAGATTTAAAACTTCATTAACTGGGTAGATAGTGATCTTTTGCATATTCATGTGTAAACCTGAAATAGCTTCAAAAATAAACAAAGTTAGATTAAGCTGCATCACTTGTGATCTTTCAGCACCACAGAAAATCAATGTATCATCTGCATAGAGCAGATGCGATACATTAGCTTGACATGTCGGATCTCTTCCTATCTTAAATGGCTCAATCCAATGCAAAGAACTTGCTTTCTGAATCATTTTGCTGAGGCCTTCCATTGCCAAGATGAATAAGAATGGTGAGATAGGATCACCCTGTCTAATCCCTCTTTGGGGAGGGAAGAAACCCACAGGTGATCTATTCACCAAGATAGAATACTTGACTGTTGTGATACTGAATTTCATCCATCTTATCCATCTTTCGCCAAACCCCATTTGCCTCAGGATAGTAAGTAAGTATGACCAGCTTACTTTGTTAAAAGCTTTCTCAATGTCTATTTCACTAGAAACCCTGGTTCTCCACTCTTTATTTTCCAATCTAGAGCTTCATTAGCAATGAGGGCTGCATCTGATATTTGCCTTCCTCGAACAGATGCATTTTGGCTTCCAGAAACCAATTTTCCAATCACTGTTTTGAGCCTGTTTGCCAGAAACTTTGATGTTATCTTGTAAATGCTGCTAATAAGGCTGATTGGTCTATAATCTCTGAGCTCATTTGCCCCTTTCTTTTTAGGAATCAAGGATATGAAAGTGGCATTTACAGATTTGACCATGTGGCAGTGTTGGTGGTAGTGTCTCAAAGCTTTGATGATCTCGTACTTGATAATCTCCCAGGCATGTTGGAAAAATGCCATGGTAAAACCATCCGACCCCGGAGCCTTATCAGGAGCACAACTTTTAATAACTGAGAAGATCTCTTCCTCTTCAAACTCCCTTTCCAGCCAAGTACTTTCTGCTTCAGAGATTCTAGCTAAATTCTCAAATCTAGCCAATGGTCTCCATGGTTCATTTTCTGTATACAGGTGCTGATAGTAGCTCAAAATTTCCTCCTTGATCTCTCTTTTATCCTCAATTACATGCTCCGCTATTTTTAGCTTATCAATACAATTGTACCTTCTATTAGCATTAGCCACGCTCTGAAAGTACTTAGTGTTCCTGTCCCCATCCTTAAGCCATAAATATCTTGACTTTTGTCTCCATGAAACCTCCTCAATCTTTGCTAATTGTTCTAAATGTGTCTGCAAGTTAATCATTTGAGCATTTTCAGCCTCGGAAAGGATTCTGCTTTCAGAAGATTGTTCTAGATTAGTGAGGTCATTTAAAGCCTGGCTTCTTTGTTCTTCCAACTTCCCAAATACCTCCTTATTCCAAGTAGAGATATCCTTTTTTAGATATTTCAACTTTTGTACTAGAACGAAATCAGGACTGCCCTCAACTTCATAGCTACTCCACCAGTTTTTAACTGAATCAAGGAACCCCTCAGCCTGTAACCACATGTTTTCAAACTTGAAGTAGGATGAGCTAGAGTCCCATTCCCCACATTCAAGCATCAAAGGTTTGTGGTCAGATATTACTCTAGGAAGGGCCACTTGCTTTATTGTCTTAAAACTGTCATTCCACTCTGATGAGATCAAGAATCTATCAATTCTCGATGCCTGCAAAAGCCCAGTTCCTCTTGACCATGTATATTGCGCTCCTCGCAGAGGTAAATCCATGAGTCCTAAATCTAGTATGGTTTCTGAGAAGTTCTCCATGGCTCTAGTCCTTCTATGACAATTGAATTTTTCGTAGTCAAATCTGCACACATTGAAATCTCCTCCCAACACCCATTGACCATCCCAAGTGCCCCTAATCGAGGCTAGTTCATACCAAAGATCCTCCCTTTCGCTGTTTGTATGTGGTCCATACACTCCTGTATAGCACCATCTGAATTGTTCCTGGATACTCTCTAAAATTACAGAGACTGAGTAGGTTCCTGGTTCAATGTTGACACTTTTCCAGAACCTTTTATCCCACAAAATTATGATTCCCCCCCTGGTACCGTTTGCTTGTAATTCTGCCCAGCTGGCCCATCTATTCCCCCAAAGAGAATTGACTAGTTGTTGTGACCAATCCTCAATTTTAGTTTCTTGAAGACAAACTATGTCAGCCTTCCACTTCATTAATAGAGACTTAATGGTACTCCGCTTCCTACTGTCATTCAGACCCCTGACATTCCAACTGAGAATTTTTATTCTCATCTGGATTGTGCTTTGTGACTCCTACCCCTCGCCTTGATTGGTTCAACATCTTGAATTAAACCCGAAGATAACCTTTTTAATTCAGTTGCCCCTTTTTTCTTCTTCATCTTCAAGTCACCTTCTGATGATGAAACCCTCTGTTTAGCCTGATCTTGTCTTCGTTGATCCATTCTGAGAATCATGCCCAGTAATTCATGCTCAAATCCGATAGCATTAACGCCGAAAGCTTTGCAAGCCTTAACCATGACTAACTTTGTCCATTTAGAAGTAGAGATGACTGAAGGAGTATGTATAACCTGCTGACCAGGGATACCTTCACCATGCCAAGGAAGAAGAAGATGATCATTATTACGGGAGATGGATGACTGATCTGAGTCAGTAGCAGTATCAATGAGACATGTAATTTGCTTTGGAATTTCAAGAGATTGATCTTGAAAGTCGTGCAAAGATAAAGAATAAGTACTCCCCTCGTCTCCTTCGTCATCCGCTTCACAGTTGCTATGGCAGTCAAAGTCCTCATTATCGAACACCACTCGCTGTCGTTCTAAGGCTTGTAGTTCAAAAGTAATCGGGTCTAGAAACTCCCAAAGCCGTGCATTATCTATTATCCAGGTTAAACGCTGCTACATCAATGCTGCATCTCAGACTATGCAAGTACTAATGAACAGGGTAACCGAGCATAGTTTTTTGATTTCTCTACATACAATTCATGCTGCACGATAAGAAGGATGACATATACTTTTTACACCTAAGAGAAGGAAAGGGAAACTACAGCAGGGCAAGAGATGTCTTACTGTCTGAAATTTAAACAAAGGAGGATAAATGTAAATGGACTGATGCTGTGATGCAACTGACAGTGGTTTACTGGGAACATTGTTTTCTGTTGAAGATCATACATGATTTGATAGCTGTGATTTACCTAGATTAAGAGATGTAAATTTGCCAAAAACATCTAATTACCGAAGCAATAATCAACGTACACTACTTAGTATAAATGCCCAAACAAACTTGAGGGAATAATCAAACTTAACAATTCTCTCAATCTTTCTTTCGTTATTCTTCCTAGTGTCTTTTTTAGGATACTGGATAAGACAAACTACTAATTCCTATATCGCAATTCAGTCCTCCTCTTCGAGCCTACTTGCATCGCTCTCATACTCCTACTAAAACCGATGATAATTCTTCTATATTCTCTGGGTATGATCTACTTCTGGACACTGTCTTAGATCTTATAGAAGTAGAATATCAAACTTTGGTCCTACAATACGTGCCATCATCTGATTAAAATTACTTCTCCAAGAGGTAATGTGCATCGAGTTAAGACAAATAAAGTTGATGTATTCCTACTGACACTTAAGTTGTCCTTCATATAGTCTCAATTCATTGACCGAATTCAGAAGGAAGCAAATGAACTGTTAATTAAAGGAAATCAGATGACTGATATATTGATAATAGTACTTTTTAGAAGATATACAATTGATTGAAGCTTGCTATGACATTTAATTGAGCAAAAAGTTTCTTTTACTGCTTCCAAGAGCTGCAGAAGACATTGTTGACGGACTCACCATGAGGCTAAGCATTATAGAGGTCTTTTTGTGTCTAAAGATAAGATAAAGAGTGTCCAGAGGGTTGTTGATATTTACCTTTAACGCTGCCTGAATCAGAATAAGACCGATAATTGTTCAGTCTAGATATGAGGTCTACTGCAGCAGTCTGCTTTGCATCCTTCTGTTGGAGAGGATCTGGTTCGACATGACCTTCTTTCTGAATTTCCTTCACCTATAACGACAGAAGATATTATATTCTCCAAAAGTCACATAAAATAGAAAACAAAACACTACTAATACTATTGATGCACAGCATCCTAATTACTCAGCTACTGAACAAGGAAAAAGGAGGTACACACTCTTTTAATTAGCTCCACAGGCAACATAGCACGGCGAATCTCTTCTGCTTCCGTTATATACCTTTCAACTGCAGTTGAAGCAAGAACTCATATAAGCCATTCTCTTACCAGCATTGGATTAGGATATCTTGCAACAGTTTTTGACAAAAAACAAATATCCTAGAACTGGCTATATACACCTCCACCTTTTATTTTGGTACATGTCATCGATGGGAAAGTCCTTCACTTTTTTATGGCTTTTGCCATCAAGCTGCCACACCTGGGAGCAACTGAATGTCTTACCCCATGCCCATTGCTAGCTCTAGCACACCAGTACACCATTATATCATGCTCATTCATAAGGTATAATACGCCCTACTATTCATGTTGCAGGCAACAACTACTAACTGCCTTAAAAGTGGATATCTTTTGTTTCCGTCGAATCACAAGCTGGTGCACAAAACTAATGCAACTTTAGGATCACTTCCAAAAGGTTTTGCAGAAACTCAAAAAGGGTCACATGGCAACTTACAAGAAACCTTATTTTGTGCTATTTATGCTAGAAATCTCACTAAATAGTTTACATTAGAGGAAATACAAAAGAAAGACTTTAACTTCCTAATCTCATTTACTCTCAATTCTGCTTTACCCCTTTCTGCACTTCCAAGTTCCAAACTCAATTGGATATACAAATTGGTTCCACAGTGAAAATTTAGATCACCAAATGCAACAATTCCAGATCAAAGTACTCATTTTTACATTTCTTAATCAAACAGCAAAAACCTCTATCCTATATGCACTTTCTCAAAATTTATGTTTTCTATTGCTACCCTAAAGCAAAAACCCAGAAAAAATCAAACAGAAAGAAACACAATTTACAGATTAAAAACCCCGAGAACCTAAAAATGAAGCAAATTTAAAGGAAAAACAAAAACAAGAAGAGATGGGAACCTGAAGATGGTGTGGTGGAAGATGAAGAAGAAGAGAAGAAACTATGAAGTATAAAAAGGGCAGCAATTATATTGAAGAAAGTGACAATAATGGTGGCATTCTTGAACGACCACCTTAATCTCCACCGATGTTGTACACGTACCACCTCCATTTTCAATCCTCAGCTGAAAAAAAGTAAGGTTCTTGATTTAGCAACTGTGTTTGCTAAATGGAAGTTTCTCATAAATTGGAAATTACTGATTTGGGATCTTAAAATAATAAAAATTCGGGGATGACTCCGTTGATTTGAATAGTTCGATAACCAAACGATCCCTAAGTAATTTAACTAATATTGATCATCGAGATGAAATTGACAAAACTATATTATGAAATTAACTATCCTACCTTCTGTGATAGTCAATTTCATTAAAATGGAATAAAATGAGTTCTTATACTAATTAATATTTATTAAGACTATAATCAAGTTTCATGTTTAGACTTGGGTACTTCCATGTCAAAGAGCTTAAGTTTGAAATTTCTTGTCAGTAAAAACAAGAGGTTTGTCTTCTGAATCGAGCTTGCTGCATCGAACTTACCTAGTGTGGATTATCCTCTCTCCTGTGTAATTTGCGAGCTATTGCATAAGAGCTGAATTTTATCCTATGCACGCTATGTATTTTCCTTATTATTAAAAAAAGAGACTATAATGAAACACAAAATAAAATAATCACTTCTTTTTAATTTGTTTATCTAATTTTAATTTAAAATATAATTATTTTTTTTAAAAAATCTTATAATATGATATGTAAATATGTTCTTCAATCTTATGAAGTTAAATAATCGAATGAATAATTAGAATTAAAGAGTTACAACTTACAAGAGATTAAAACAGATTAAACCAAAAAAAGAAATTGAAACAAAAGGAGTAATTAGTAATTTTATCCCGATATTATTATTTCGATAATTGCACCACCCAAACAACTCCTAAGCAAGTCAATTATTTGTAGGAGATCGGTGGCGTAGCTCAACGGAGAAGAGAGAAGAAATTAGGGTTCAGCATGGCTTCACGAGGGATTCTGTCGAGGGCAAGTAGAATGAAGACGAGGCTACAATCAGCACTTGAAGCTAACTTAATTGAAGTCGAAGACGTTTCTTACCAGCATGCCGGTCATGCCGCCGTCAGGGAAACCGGAACAAACGAGACACATTTCAATCTCAAAATTGTGTCCAACAAATTTGATGGACAGAATCTTGTTAAACGTCACCGTATGGTGTATGATCTCTTGACTGATGAATTCCAATCTGGTTTACATGCTCTATCTATAGTAGCTAAGACACCCAAAGAAGATGGCATGTAATTGTTCAATTTGAGTAGATTTTATTGAGCTGAATAACTTTTGTATGGAGTATATTTTGGTTATTATGTCGAAACTCAAATTGAGATAAGCTATGAAGTGTTGTGGTGATTATAATTACTATTTGCTGTTTTTTCTTTGCTTTAGTTATTGTATTAATTGTTGTTGCTACTTGTTCTCTTCTTAATTGTTTTCAGGATGGTTTCTTTGCTATTGTATTTATTTTACATGCTTGTTTTTTGCTATGCTTTACTTGAGTTGATTGATGAGGGTGTGTATTCACAAGATAGTGGTAAGTCTGCATACACACTACTCTCCTTAGACCTTGTTTGTGGGATTACGTATTGTGTTGTTGTTATTGTTCCTTTCTTGTTGCTTTCCTTATTAGTTGTTATGTTTTCTTCTTCTGTTTTACTTATTTGCTGCACTTGAAAGTTGAACCGAGGCTCCTTCAGAAATAACCTCTCAACCTTGACGAGATATAGATAAGGTCTACGTACACTCGACCTTTTCCAGACTCCACTTGTGGGATTTCACTGGATATATTGTTGTTGTAGGAGATATGAGTGAATCATGAGTTCTCCCATCTATTTGTTTTCCTCCATAACCCTGTTTGATAAAAGTCTTGTGTGATTTCTCTTGTTAATTGCTCTGCCTCTCTTGATTTTGCAGTCAAGTAGAGAAGTCTTGTTGTTTACCATAACCAGATTTTAAAGTTAGCAAAAGTTAGGATGATGTGATTGAAAAGATTATTGGCTAATGGGGCTATTCAAAAAGCTTTTTTTCGTCTCATGTGTTAATACTAGTGCAGGATGCTTTAAGACAGCTGTGTCATTCTGCAAAACCATGGCTATCTACTTAAAAAAAGTCTAATCATTTGATTATGCCGTCCTCACAGTTCCTTATCTGTTGTCTTGAGGGTCTGCTGCACATTGATTTTTATGGCAAGTTTTTTTTGATCACTATCATTGTAATTTAGTCTGTCATGGGAAATTATTTACCTCTTTTTACAAGGTTATTGATTTATCTTTATATAGAGATTTACCTTATAAGTGACTTGATCATGTAAGTTTTTACTTCATCAGTACATAGAACTTAAATCCTGTTTGTTTTCCATATTTCTAGTGTAATTCTTCTTTTACTAATGTTGAATCTTGCTTGATTGTTTTTGTCATTTCTTTAACCTCTGATATTGATCTTTTATGCCAGGCCGGTTTTAAGAGATAATATTTAGATGGAGGTTTTGCCTTTTTATAAGTTTGTCTCTTTATATACATAGTAAAATATCAAATGGACATATTTGTTGCTCTTGGATTTCTTCTTTGTCATTTCTGTTGATTCATTGAGGATAGAACAAGAAAGGATTTTCCCAAAAAACAAATTCAGAGGCTTATAAGTCAGTGTAAAGTGAATATGCTCTTCATCGAAAAAAAAGTGTGAAGTGAATATGCTCTTCATTGAAAAAAAGTGTGAAGTGGATATGCTGATTAAAAGGTCTACTTCTACATATTTTCTGACTCTAGTGTGGCTGATCATCGCCTTGGTAAGTTATTGCCTCACCAATAGTTAATCAGACACAAGACCCTCCTCGGGCAGATTCCTCCTTTTGCTCCTCTGTCCACAGGTCTTAGCAGCTGTTTCCAGCTGTTGTTCCCCTCTCAAGAGCAGGTTCTTACGCGTTACTCAACGGTCCACCATTGGAAATACCACTTTCCCTACGACTTGCATGTGCTAAGCATGGTGTTAGAGATCATCCGGAGCCAGGACAGGACTATTCTTCTCAAGCATTTTCTCAATGCAGGTGCTTTAAATAAAAAGTAAAGGTTCCAGATACTATTTGAACAAGAATTGTGAATCATGGATTCTAGTTCTAGTCATGCCAGAAATAAGAAGAAAGCCAACCAATGTAGTGATCATGCTGAAGGAAGACAAGGATCTCTTAGACAAGGATTGAATGAGTCAAGTTTTCAATTGTCACGTGGCACTTCTGGATCTCTTGTACTATCGGCTCCGACCATCATGAAAATAGCAAAACAAAGATTACTCAATCATATTTCACAGAAATTTGATCCTTATTCCATCATTTTCAATCCCCTTACTGCTAATTCTGGCCTGTCTCCTGAACTACTGCAGGATTTGGACCTAGCTGAACTACTTCAAGCTTCTGCTCAACTGGTTGCAACTCGAACATTTGATCGTGCTAGAAAGCTGCTAAGCTTGTGTAACCAGTCTGCTTCTGCTACTGGTACTCCGGTCCAGAAAATCGTGTATTATTTCGCTGATGCTCTTCAACACAGAATTGATAGAGAGATGGGGAAAATGCTATTTACTGGAGAAGAAGATATTGAAGTATATTCTATTGAGATGGAAGAGTTTATCATGGATCTTGAACCTGCTGAATTTGCAAAGAGGCCATTGTATGCCTACCGCCAAGCGACTAAATTCACTGGAATACAAGCCATCTTAGATTGTACAATAACAGCAAAAAGGGTTCACTTGATTGATCTTGCTATAAAAAGTGGATCACACTGGACAACGTTTATGCAAGTTGTTACTGATCGAGATAAATGCCCACTCGAGCATCTCAAAATAAGTGCTGTTGGAAGGTCTAAAAAGATGATAGAAGATGTAGGGAGGAGATTGTCAGCTTTTGCTGCTGAGACATTAGTAAATGTATCTTTTTGCTTCAAAACAGTTGTTTCAGACCTGAAGAATCTTAAGACAGATTCCTTCGATGTAGAGGCTGATGAAGTCGTTGCATTTTACTCAGATACAATTCTTTGGACTATGTTAGCTTGGCCTAATGAACTTGAATCTATGATGGAGGTTATTAGAAGCCTTGACCCTTGCATAATGGTGGTCATTGAAGCAGTAGCAAACACAAATTTACCAAAATTTATAGATTCTTTCGACGAGTCTTTAACACACTTCAGTGCTGTTGCTGATTGTTTTGACGTTTACCACAAGGGTGTAGCAATATCTGGAGGATTTTACATACAAAAAATCATCAGAAATATGATCACATATCATGGAGAAGAGACCGTTCCTCGCTATGGGGATCTTAAAGTGTGGAGGGACTTGTTTTCCAGGTTCCATATGGTGGAAACAGAACTGAGCCACTCATCCTTATGCCAAGCAAGTTTACTGTTTGAGCTGCCCAAGTTCCGCGGATTCTGCACTTTTGAGCTGGATGGAAAATGGCTAGTTATCAGTTGGAAAGGAACCCCAATCATCTCTGCTTCTGCCTGGAAGTTCCACTAATACTGGAGAGAAAAAGGGGGTCACAGATCTGAATTTTATTATCTCCCTTCAGCTTAAAGTTCTTGTTTTGACATTCTGATGAGAGTAAAGATAGAAGATGTTGTACTTTCTCGTGTGCTTACTGTTTTCTTAGTGAAAATTCTAGTTCCGTCACTGGCTAATAGTCTATCTCTTTTTTATTTGGACCAAAAGAGCATCATGCCACACTTGTTGTAGTATGAAATGAAAAATTAGAAGTTTTATGTTCTTTCTAATATCTCTTTTCTTACTTGAGTTTAATTTCTATATACTTTGAATGTAAAAAACAGTTTGTAAAACTATAGGCCATCTAAAAGATAATTGCAAGTAACCATTAAGTAACATAGATTATAGTGCAGGCTGCTATAACAAGTTAAAATAGTCCACCTCAGTGTGTCTTGTTAATTGTACATATAAATGTGTCATTTAGCAACTTATCCCATATTTTATTTTGTCACCAATCAAGATTGTAACCAATAAATATAGCAAAATGAGCAACAGAAGAACTTGCTGGTATATTTGGAAGCAAGTAAGAAGCAAATAAAAAAGATGATACCTAAATCCGTGATAAAAAAACACATATTTATTATGATCACCCGTCCATCTAGTGTATCTGTAGTGAATTAAAAATTTAACTTTAGTAGTGCATCCATGATCCACCCTTCCTCGCTACACTACTGGATGGTTTAAAAAAATATTATTATCATGATCATCCGTTCATCTAGCGTACTTGTAGAGGAAGGATGAAAGATATGAAAAGAAAACAAAATGGGAAAACACAAAACAGACGTGGTCGGCAGGATTCGAACCTGCGCGGGCAAAGCCCACATGATTTCTAGTCATGCCCGATAACCACTCCGGCACGACCACTTGTTGTTTATATTTCTCACAGTATAAATGCATTACTTAAAACTGTTAAGAAAATGAATTTGAGTGATTTTTGATTTTCTCTTTATCTTCATCAATTCTCTTTCGAGTGTTCGAATTTCTACAGTCTTTCAATTTTTCTATGCTCATACTCCATAGAAGCTGCTTAAATTTCTTGTGTACATCTCTCTACAGTTCAAAAATCAATTCTTTGCACCATTTCGGAGTAAAATCTTGGCCCCTCTTCTAAATGTTTCGTGTATGAGACTTTCATCAGTGGCTGAAGCTTTTTGGTCCAAGATAAATCCTGGGTATTCTCTATTTTCAGTTTTCTTTATCAATTTCAGCTTAAAGTTTCAATATTTATACACTTTAAGGCATTTTCTTGAAAAAAAAAAGGTATTAATTTGAAGCTTCTGAATATGTGTTTGATGATTTGCAGGCATAAATTTAGTGTGTTTGTTTTGATAGTAAGATGGCATTGACATTCCTTAGAGGGATACAGCTTAACCCGTCTATGTTATACCCTTCTTCATATTTTGCAAGAAAACATGGTGTTTTGTATTGTTGTATGAGAAATGCACAGACACAAACTGCAACCCAAGAAAAGGAACAGACTAAGTTGAAAGTTTCCACACAAAGCCAACCGAAAGCAGTTGATAAATTTCTGAAGGATTTTGAGGCAGTAATTGGGATAGAAACCCATGTTCAACTTTCCACTCTTACTAAGGCTTTTTGTAGCTGCCCTTATAATTATGGTTCTCCACCAAATACCAGTGTTTGTCCTGTTTGTATGGGTTTGCCTGGTGCATTGCCAGTGTTGAACTCAAAGGTGATAGAGTGTGCAGTAAGAGTTGGCCTTGCACTTAATTGTAAACTGTCTTTGAATTCCAAGTTTGATAGAAAACAGTACTTCTATCCTGACCTTCCAAAAGGGTATCAAATATCACAGTTTGATGTCCCAATTGCTAGTGGTGGTTATCTTGATGTGGATCTTCCACTCGAGTATGGCGGTGGCCATAGAAAGTTTGGCATTACCAGGGTGCATATGGAAGAAGATGCAGGGAAGCTGCTTCATACAGACAGTGGGAGCTACTCACAGGAAAGAACTCCTTCACATTTAAACATTCGTATGCTCGCCATTTTTTTTTCCTATTATCAGACCCTTTGTTTCAGATAGCATATTCTTATAGTTATCAGATGCATCACATTGTAATGTTATGGCCATTGATGTTTGTATCAATTTATGGTGATTTAGTTTGTATATGTGCATGAATAGAGTTAGATTATTTGATCTAACATACTTGTTGCTTCTATTGATAAAGTATTCATTGTGAAGTTTAGGCAGGTGTTGATTTGTTTGGCTCTCTGATACAGGTTGACTTAAATAGGGCTGGAGTCCCATTGTTAGAAATTGTATCTGAACCAGATATGAGAACTGGTATTGAAGCTGCAGAATATGCTGCAGAATTGCAAAGGTTGGTCAGGTATTTGGGAGTGGGTAATGGGAACATGCAAGAAGGATCACTTCGCTGCGACGTCAATATTTCAGTTCGTCCTATTGGGCAATTAGAGTTTGGTACAAAGGTTTGCATGATGTGCTTTACATATCTGTTGCTTTCCCTTGTGCATAGGAAATACTAATTTATAGCTAGACAATTCAGGCATGAAGATTCTAAATTCTAGTTTGCTTTCCTTTGTGGATATTTTTCTGTCTTATCTTGTTCTGCCATTCTTCTGGGTGGATGGTTCGGTAAGTTTTGTGTTATAAGTGATACATTGGCTCCTATTCCATTGTTCATCTATGCACCACAAAGAATGGCTCCTATATAATCAGGCCAATGGACAACTTAATTTAGCGGCAGGTGTAAGTCCAGTTTGGCCATTTATGAAATTCTTGCTTTAGCCTTAAACTTAGTAAGGGACTGTACTTGTCATTTGAATGTGAAATGTGGTCTATGGTAGGTCCTGGAGGAGTCTATATTGCATGCCAAGTTTTGTAAACCCAGTATTCATATTCTGATGAACATAATATCAGCTTCATTTGGTGGAAACTGCCTTTGTTTGACAAATTTGAAACTGGAGACATGATTAACATGTAAATTTTTGTCTTAATTCCTCAAAATACATATTAAATGCCATTCAAGACTTTAAGTTAGCTGTCCTTGTAATTGTCGCTAGAGTGAGTGAGTGACCATGATTTCCCCATTTTCGCAACTTTCATGTCAATTACATTGTTTCTTCTACATTATGGATCAAGTTTCTACTTCATCTGGTGTTAATTCTTTATTGTTGCTTTACTTTGTTCTGGAAATTCTCAGCAGTGAGTGTTTAGTTTAAGTTGCACATTGTTAAGTCAGCATTCTATATAATGAACTGATATATTTTATCTTGTCTCAGGTTGAAATTAAAAACCTGAACTCCTTCTCATCGATGAGTAGGGCCATTGATTATGAAATTTCAAGACAGGTGGAACTACACAACCAAGGCCAGATTGATCAAATTGTACAGGAAACTCGTCTATGGGAGGAAGGTGCTCAGGTATGCAACTGTACTTTTTGATACTACTGCAGTATGTCATACTAGTTTACTCAAGTCTTTCCATGGAAAACTTATATGCTTTAACTTTCTCATACATCTAGAAAACAGTAACCATGCGAAAAAAGGAAGGACTTGCTGACTATCGTTATTTCCCTGAACCTGATCTTCCTGGAGTTACTCTCACAGAGGAGTATGTGGACAGTATCCGTGAGTCATTGCCTGAACTTCCAGAAGATAAGCGTCGGAGGTACGAGAAAATGGGCCTAAGCATGCAAGATGTTCTATTTCTTGCCAATGACATCAATGTAAGTGCTTCTCATCATCAGGTTCTGCTTATACTGCCTTACTGGCACGTGGACACTCCAGTACTAAAATCTATCAGGCTGATGTTATTTTGTAAGGGTTTAACCTGTGCATGAAATGCTTCTCGCCGGAAATTTAATATGATGCTTTAAATCATTAAGCATCTAAAAGGACAAGCATTATTTGACTTTTAGATACACATTCCATTTAGCTGAATGCCTCTTGGAAATATCTACCTTACCTTCTCCCTTCTCCTTCTCTTCCAATGGCCCAATGAGACCAAAGTTGGGTGGGTTGGTGGTGGTGGTGAGAAGAGGATGGGAACTTGGATAAGTAAAGGAATAGAATTGAAGTGAAGGGAAGGATGATGTTGTTCAAGAACACTACCATCCTTTCATTGACTTAATGGTTTAACATGGATGGATTCCCCTATCAAGTTTGTCTTCAAAGGAGCCCTAAAGTAGACATCATCATCCTGTTATTAAAATTTCTGGACTATTAGCTTGCATAATCAGGCCTTTTCCAGCTTTTCCCGTTATTTCTTTGTAGAAATATCCAGAAACCACTGATAATTGCATGTTTCAGATTGCAGATTTTTTTGATACAACAACTGCAGGAGGTGCTGATATAAAGCTTGCTGCCAATTGGATTATGGGAGATATTGCTGCGTACATGAAAAATGAAAAAGTGACTATCAATGAGATTAAACTTACCCCTCAAGAACTGGGGGAGCTCATAGCTTCCATTAAAGATGAGACTATCAGCGGAAAGATTGGGAAGGAGGTAATAGCACTTTGGGTGCTGATATAACTAAATTTGTTATGGTTGAAATCACATCTTTTTTTTTTTTTTTTCACATCTTATGGTTTTCCTATACATTATTAATAGAATTTTTGTTTTGCTGATTTTCTTCACCATTTAGAATATTTTTGGGTGCGTTGAGGTTGGGGGTTTGTCCAGTCACAAGTAACTATCTGTTAGGCTTCTTAATTCTTCTGCGAATCACTGACCTTCAATTGGTTGCAGTCCATGTTGTCTTTGAGAAGCCAGGAATTGATATAACAACAACAACATACCTAATGTAATCCCACAAGTGGGTCTGGGGAGCTAGGATGTATGCAGAACTCACCCCTACCTTTGTGAGTTAGAGAGGTACCCAATGCAGGATAGTGAGAAAAGAGACAACAAAGTAGCAAGATACAAAAAAATGTAACAAAAGATAGTAATACACATTGAAGAATAAGAAACTATGCGATAATTGATAATAATACTAAAAGGAGAGGAGGAAACTAGCCCAGTCCCTCCCCCACACAGAATGCGACAACACTCATCTACCTACTAACCTTCAATCCTTATCCTCGACCTTCATATCTAAGGTCATGTCCTGAGTCAGCTGAAGTTGTGCTTTGTCCTGTCTAATCACCTCCCCCCAGTTCTTCTTCAGCCTACCTCTACCTCTTCTAACTCCTACTACAGCCAACCTCTCGCACCTCCTTAATGGCACATCCTCGCACCTCCTCTTCACATGTACGAACCATCTCAGTCCGCTTCCCTCATCTTGTCCGATGTTTCTTATTGGTGTTGATGCTTTGGTTTACAATGTTTTAGAAACATTATAACTGAAGATGGAACATATATCAGGAATTTAACATATACCTTCTTCAGACAGTCATGACTGATGAGATCTGCTATAGAGGCCACTTAAAAGAGTCCCTATGTTAGCAGCAATGTAGTCTCTCTGTAACTTCAGTTTATTGTTGTACCGGACTTTGTGACAATCATAAGCTTTTGTTTGAGTGTGAGAAATCCGTACTGATCAAGAGTCTTTCCGGCATGACTAGTTTGGCATGAATTATTTTTGATGATACATCTTAATATGTGCATGGATGTGTGCATATAAGAGAGGGAAAGAGTATCACTTGTGCATGATCAGTAGCATTCTTTAGAAATGCATAATATATGCTAATGGGTCACTTTCTTCATTGGCTTTACTTTGATCCACTCTGTTCAATTATTATGTTTCTGACCGATCAATTGTTATTGAACTTTACAGATTTTATTTGAGCTAATCGCCAAGGGTGGAACAGTCAAGGGACTGATAAAAGAAAAGGATCTGGTTCAGGCAAGTCGGCTTGCAATATTGCAAGAACTCTAGTATTTTTCTCTTGTTATAATAATTATATTGTAAAATGATTTTACTGTTCTGTTGATGAGCTTTATAATCATCTGTTGAACTGGATTCTTTTAAATCTCAAATAAAAAATTCTCGAATAAACTTTCAAGACCATTAACTTATCACCTGTCACCAATGACTCTGTTCTCTCATTCTGATGGATAGAGTTAAAATCATAGCCCGTGTCACCTGAATCGTAGTCATTTGGAGACCCTTTGATTGGATAAGGAAGCTGATCATGAAACAACTACAAATAAAGATACTTGAAGATGAATGTTGACCCCACAAAGACACTGAGCCTATTAACTTTAGATTGCTTGATGATTGTGTAAATTATCTGATGTGTTGATACTTAATCTTACTTCCAAGGTTTCACGATTTGCGTAGTAGAACCTAATTATAACAAGTTGTAGATGAAAATTTTGGTATTATTGTGGTATCATCTTTAAAAACCAAATGCTGTTAAGCCTTCATTGTCTCAGTTTGATAAATGCCTCAGCACAATTTCATTAACCTGATTCCATGAACTGTACGGATTATCTACTGCTCATAGCATACACATCACTGTTAAAACTTACCATTACTTATCTATCAAGAAAAGGTTCATGGTTAGAACTTCCCAAAATTATCTTCTGAAGCGTGTCAAGCTGTGAATATGTTTTTCAATTATGCTGCCTCGAATAGCTATCTTGTCTGGAAACATCTTGACCTAAGTGAGCCATGTGTAATTCAGACCGACTGCCCTTGTGGTAATGTTTCTTGATGTTAATAATTTGTATAAAGAAGTGTTTGTTGTTGCCGATTTACACGACTGGCAATTCGAAACCAGTTAAGTAACTGAAGCATATTTATTATTAAAGGAATCTAATGTACTTTCCCATTTTTGAATAAACAGATTGTTGACACTGCGGAGATTGAGAAAATGGTAGATAAGGTGATTGCAGATAGTCCAAAGCAGCTGGAACAATACCGTGGTGGTAAAACTAAATTGCAAGGTTATTTTGCTGGCCAGGTATGTTTTCATTCAGTTTTTAAGTTTGTTGTTTTCATATCATCCTGGCTATTGACCAATATTTTTCACATTGTTGTGCTGATTACTAGGTGATGAAGGAATCGAAAGGCAAAGCAAATCCAAAACTTTTGAACAAAATCCTTTTAGAGAAATTAAATGCCAAAAGCTGATATTGCCTATTATTTGATCATGTACGAACTTCGGTTAGTTCTTTCTTTTCCTGGTTCATATATGCATTATTAGACATTTGCTTCCCTCTCTTATCTTATTGCTTGTGTTCCATTTGGATGGCATGATGACTGTTACCATCTTTGCAATGTGAATGTAGCGCTTGGCTACTGATGAAGGATCGATATTGACTGGTGATAATCTTGATATCACCAACAAGTGGAAGCACCTGATAAGAGCTTTCAGATCATTTGCAGATCATCAGAACTGAGGAAGAGAAATTTAGCAGAGTTAGGATAGGTCATTATTTTCGACATTTTTTTGGACTAGTTCTTAATAAGAACAACGATGGTATATTTTCGAACTACCAAAGTTCTGATTTATGTACTAGCATCAGGGGAGAATAAGCTAATTGTTAAAGCAATTGCAGCTGATACCTTCTTCCTTCAAGTATAACTAAAGCATTCACTCCACTGTGGATTGTCCTTTTTGTTAAATGACTTTTGTTGCCTATTACACATAAGTTGTGAGCATAAATTAGCTTAGCTTGCTTATGAGCCCAGAGTTTGAGATATTTCAATAAATCGGAGACGTTGAACTTGCTCAATTGGCAACAAGTTCAGCCTCATAAGTAGGGGTGCCAAATGAGTGGGTTGGGTTGATATTGGAGATATTAAAATGAGTTGAAATAGAAATTGGGTTGGGTCTTGACCCGTCCAATTTGATCCGCTTAATCTCAATAAGTTGTTTGTATTGTTCAACTGTTCGTTAGTCAATACAACTGAAACTTATGCTAATAGGCAACACATTACACTATTTTCTACACATAGGTTAAAATTCAAGACCATCCTTTACGATATACTATTTTTTGCAATTTTTTCCTGAGAATTTGCATGTTGTGGTTCTAGCCTGATTTTCCTAAAGACCTAGTGTTTCAAAATAGGAAGAATATTCTAATACACTGTAAAAAGTTATCTAATATCAATAATAAGTTAAATACAAAAAATTATCATCCTTTCAACCTTGAGAGGTTGACATTCATTTTGTCTTTCTAATGGCATTTGGAAACAACAAAAAGGGCATTAACTTTAGGAATCACAATTTATTATAGACAAAAAAAAACTACCCTATGGCAGCCTCATATTCTTGTTTTCTTCTTTGTTTACCGTTCCACTACCATTCCCACAAACGCTGGTTTTATCATTAGGTAGAAAAACCAACGTTTTACGGGTGGCGGTGGGCGGTTAGTGGTGGTGGTGGGGCCCGGTTTGCGTATAATAATGACCAGAGACCATATTATGGCAGATGGGAAGAATTCAACTAAGAAAATAATGGTGGTGGCTGATCCAACTCGTGAATCAGCCTCCGCCCTTCAATACGCGCTTTCCCATGCAGTCGCGGAAAATGACACGTTGATTCTTCTGCATGTTGGTAATCCTAATGCATGGAGGAATCTCCTTGGTGCCTTGATCAAGAAACCATCGCCAAACTCGTCCACATCCACATCCACATCTACGTCCCCATCAGATAGTAGTCCGTTCAGTACTTTCTTTAGAAAGTCATTGACAAACATAACATCACCGCAGCCAACGTCCGTGGCCTCTCATGCAGCCGCGGAAGATGGTGGTGGTGTCAAAGGGTGCACAGGAAAGGGATATATGGATTTTCTTGGGACAATGAAACATGCATGTGAAGTTGCACAACCTATGATAAAAGTTTGTACAGAGACAGTGGAAATGGATGGCAATGCAAAGGAAAAGGCTACTGTCATTCTTGCTAAATCTGCATCTTTTGGTATTGATATTCTTGTTATAGGTCAGAGAAGGAGTCTTTCTAACGTAATACTACGGTGAGTTTATATTCTTATCATATTATCTAATTTCAAAATGAGTCGTATAATGCACAATGTGTGAGTTAGACGCACATCACGAGTTTAAATTCAGCCATTGGGGTATTTTAGAAGAAGAAAGGGTAGAAGGATGGAATCATATAATCCACCGAGTTTCAAACCATGCACCCATTGATCTTCAAGGGTAAAAATATAACAAGTAAATACATATTTTCAAGTGTGATCAGACAACTAAAAGTCCAAGACTAGTGGCGAAGCCAAGATTTTCGTCAAGAGTGTTCATCCTGTTAGGACGGGTGTGGGTGATTATTAGTATCTATATTTAACCTATATACTCAGAAATACTTTCCAACGAAGGGTGCTAGATGACCAGCTCCGCCCCTATACGACAATGAAGCCCCCCCCCCAAACCTCCTTTATTTCTTCGTTTTACGGTTGAATAAATATGAATCATCCTGCATTTGTGTGGCAGGCCTAAAAGAAGTGTATCACTAAGAGGGCTGGGGCTGGATATGGCAGATTATTTGATTGACAACAGCAAATGCACCTGTGTTGCAGTTCAGAAGAAGGGCCAAACAGCAGGATATCTTCTCAATACCAAAACTCATAGAAATTTCTGGCTCTTAGCATAATCCTAATTTTTACATGTATAAGATAGTTTCATCTTCCTTTTTCTGGTACTGAATGGCTTGCACTCTATATACTTCTCTATTTTATTTGGTTATATTTACAAAAGAATTGCTGTTTGTCAATTTTGTGGATATAAAATAGGAATAGATGTCATTTCATTCTGCTACAATCATTGGGAAGGCTTATGTAATGTCAAAGTGCAAGAACACACTAAGTATTGTACATGTATTCTCTGAAAGTTACTGGACATACACTGTTTATCTGTCTCTACAATACCAAGATCAAAAAACATATAACCGGTGAAGGATCAACGCGAGCTGTGAATAAAGGAAACAAACGAATATACGATTTCTTGTAACCAAGATATGTAGCTTCATAGATGAAATTGCATGTAACAAAGAAAATGTACAAAGTTATAGAGAATTTAAAGTTCATCATGCATAGCTTGTTCTAAGGGTACATTTAACTCAGGTACAACAGGATTCATCTGAACCTGAGCAACATTTGCACCTTGTCTACCAGCTCCAGCTATTATCTCCATCTGTCCAGCTGTACCGGACTTCACAGCTTCAATGAGCTTACGCTGCAACTTGAGCAGCCCCATACGCTTTGAAACCACGTAAAGCACTGCCAAGGAGAAAATAATAAATCCAACCACCAATATCACCCTGTTCACAGATTGTGTTAGTGTTGCAGTTGAGGTTAAATACATTTCAAAACAACGTAATTAAATTGCAATGGCATTATAAACTCAGCAGTACAGGTGCAAAGAAAAGGTCAATGTTATTTTACAAAGTCATGATCACATGATACCTGTCCAGAATGTCCTGCCGTTGCATTGTGGACAGAAGGTTCCGAGTTCGCGAAAGCAAGGAGCGGTGGCCCTTGTATTCACTCTCGGCTTTCGTTAATACGCCTGTTGATTCATCTGCAGTATCCAGAATATGTACATTGTCATCTAGCCTCGACTTACATACTTTTCACATTTAGGATATGAAGAATGGCATCCAAAAGTCATGGAAGCAGTCACCATCACAAAAAAATTGGATAACAAAGCTCTAGGTGTATCTCTTGAACACATCATTGCCTCGTCAAAGAAACCAAACCGATTCATGCACAACGTACCACATTGGATAAGTAGATCCATCGAGTCATGTAATGAATAACATCAATGTATTTTCTGGTCATGTTCTAGTTATATTTTTCCTTACAACCATTAATTAAGCTTTTATACTGCAGATAGTGTTAATCTATAGGGCTACTTTTACAGTAAGGTAAACATATTTAAGTGCACTTGACTAGTAGATAACCTGTGTGATCAGTCCAAATAACACAGGGCCTAACTCATCTTTTTTGTATAAGGAACAATGCTTATCTGTAAGTTGAGCTTTGATTAGCCAACAAAAATGGCATGTATCTGAAATTGAGGCTTACAATGTTTTATTTTCCACTACTTCAGATGCATAATCAAAAGTAACAAAAGTAAAATTTATTCAAAAGCAAACAGAATACTTTTCAAACTGGACTTGTTTTTATTGTAAATACCAAAAATTTATTCTTTAGAATGTTTGATACACTTCCTAACATATGTCCAGAAGCAATCCTATCATCTTTTTTGTATGGTATGAAGAACTGCATTCTTTGATGTGTCTTCCGTTATAACACCATTCTTTAAAGAAATATCTAATATCCCCCTTAAAGAGAAGAAGAGAAAAGGGGGAAAATTTAGAAGAAAAGAACCATCTCAATATGACCTCTTCCTTAAACATCCATTTCATGCAATCAATTTTTCTTTTTTTAGAAGTTACAACAACACAGAAGACAAGAGAAACGTCATCTGGATGAAGAAACATAAGATAAACTAATAATAAAGACATATCATGACAAGAGTGAATGTCATTCATAAACACGGAAAGGTACTTACCAACTGTCATTAGAGTGCTTGCACTTCTTTCAACCTCCTGTAAGCATATTACAAACGACAAGAGAACAAGCAGTGTTATGCAACATAAAAAACTCATAAATAAATACATCAGGCAAAAAAATAAAAAGAAGACCTTAAACCAAGCAAATGAAAATAGAAGAAAGATGGCAATAACCTGAACCATAAGTTGGCGAGTGCGGCGCAGGCTCTCCGTGATGCTTTCAGCTGCAGATGTCATTCCAGCTTTTGTTCTGGCAAATAGATTCATAATTTAGAAAGAAACATTGTGATTTTTCTGCCCTCAAAAGCACAGACATATGAACTTTTAAAGTGGATATAACCATGATAACATAAAGACTAAAAGGGTACCACATACTGTAGATTTCGTCTGCGAACTGTAGATTCTTCCCCACCTCCCAAAAGAAGCTCCCTCTGACATCATATGAAGGAAGATTTTAGAATGACACATTTTCCAAATATCGGTCCAAAAGAGGAGAAATTGCTGGTAAAAGATTTCCAGGGTTCGACATCACTATCAAGGCATATGTCAGCATGAAATCTTTTGTGAGTTATAGCTATTAGCCACAATAAGGGATAAAATACAGGATGTTGACAAGTTAATAATTCTGACATGCTAAATGGTACTTATCTTCTATACAAATAAACAAACTACCTCTTCTTGAGCAGCTTTCCTCATGTTTGCCTTTGCTTGTAAATTAGCATTTCTTAAACTCAACCTCAACCTGCAACATACATTTAAAAGATCATTAAGAGAGATGAAAGAATATAGCACTAACTTCATACACGAAGTGAAAATAGTATCACATTTCCACCATGATCACGGTTAGAGAGTAAAATACATCCTGTGAACAAACTCACAAATAGTCCAAATCTTAAACAGAAGATGATACCCAAAGAAAGCTATAAAAAATCAACCAAAAGCATATATCATTGATTCCTTATTTCGTGGAAGGGAGTTTTTTCAAGAGAACCAACTATGCCTCAATCTCAAACTAGTTGGGGTTGGCCATATAAATCCTCTATAATCCGTTGCACTCTATTAAAGCATATTTGATTCCAATATTGGTAAGTACTTTATCTTTTGAGACAGATATGAAGTTCTCCAGACTAGGAGTTCCCTAAATATCATTCTTATTTATATCCAAACTTAATGTAACTACACGCTAAACTTTACAGCCAACTATAATTGGTATCGAATATATGGATCCTTTACTTCTATTGTTGTGTTCTTAGCTTTATCCACAATGACTCTAGGAGAGTTAGGTGTTTTACACAACTTCCCTCCATATGATTTTAGATCTTCTGTATCCCTTTTAGTAACATCAATCACCATAATGCGACACTTATGAACTGGTTCATTCAGAGACCAGCGTGATACATGGACAAATCATTCAGACAACCTTCTCATATCTTATCCTCTATGTGTGTTATTTGCATACCTTGTTTTGATATGACTGTTTCTTGTCTTGTCCAATCTTGCATTGCAGCACATCTATTTTAATCTTCACATTTTTTACCAAGCGTAATTTTATTGATAATGAGAAACCTCCCGTGTACAAGAGGTACACCAACAAGTAGAGAACTCTACATAAAGATATATTCACAGTTGAAACTAAAGCAATTTGGAAAATTTTATCCTTCTGGAGATCAATTCATCCAATAGAATGTCTCTACTAAGTTATATACACGCCAATTCAGTTTAATTGTCAACCAGACAAGCTAACACCATATTTTGACAAGATCCATATTGTATTACCAAGTAAGAAAAACTAAAAACAAGACAAATCTTAATCTTTCCTAATCTGAACCAAAAGTCTCTGACTTCCACACATTACTCTTCTACACAGTATGGGAAATGAAACAGATGCAAATAGTGAAGAATAACCAAATATAGCTGAACCAACTAGTTCGGGATGGAGACTTCTCGACTCGATCATCTAAAAGCCAATGGCAGAGACAGTATACACTAAGGGAGTTCAAAATATGAAAAGTAAACACAGAAAGAAGCCAAAGGGAATTCAACATCTACTATATTATACTTTTTTTTTAAACTGCGTATAAACAATGTAATTTTCCATCGAAAGGGCTTTGGATGACCCTACTTGGCTCCGCCCCTGCTGAAAGCAAGAAACTTGAAATCATCCCCATTTCTTATTCAACTTCCCAACCCCAAAATTCTGAATTCCAAGCAGTGTAATTTTCCACCGAAGGGGTTTACTTGGCTCCATCCCAGCTGAAAGCAATAAATTTGAAATCATCCCCATTTCTATTTCAACTTCCCAGCCCCAAAATTTCAAAATTCCTCACATTACCATTCTACAGTTAGAATAACCCAAACGGGTTCAAATAAAGGGATACATATAATTCATATAAAACAAACCAAAAATGCATATTTTTTTAGCTACCTTTGGATCTGGGATTTCCATGATTGTGCCAAAGCCTGAGTTTTTTCAACTTGATCATCTGAAGGGAGTTGTGGGGCTAAGAGATCAAGCTTAAATTGAAGTGATTGAAGCAGATTCATCCCATCTTGAGCAAGACCATTCAATCTTGGAAGAGAGCTTTTCTCTTCTGAAATTAATCTTGTTGTTCCAGATTTTCCATATTCATGTATAGATTTGATGTGTTCTTGGGTCTGTTTGTATGTTTCTTCCAACTCTTTCTTCACATTTTCTACTTCTTCCACCACTTGGTCCATTTGGGGTTCCTTCAATGGTGAGTTTTTGCAGAGAAGAGAAGATTTTTGGGAATTTCGTGGGAAGAAGAAGAAGAATTATAAAATTACCATTAGTCCTATAACTATTCAAAAGCTTACTATAGGCTTATCGGTTTTAGTTCCTTAATTATACATTTATCGATTTTAGTCATTTTTTATTTATTTTTAAATATAAATAGCTTAGATTTATATTAATAGAATTCTTCGTGAAATTAAATCTTTAACTCATTTTTAAAGTTATTTCTCTATCCCCGCTACCTTTTCTTCAAATTACTCTTATGAAAAGAACAATAGTCTCAACAATTCAAACTAAAATTAAAAAGGAAAAAAATATAAATTCTAATTTTATTTAATGGAGGATAAAATGAAGTATATAACTGTTGTTAATGACTTGAATATACTATGTTCCCTTCTTTGGCGGTTCATGATTCATAATCAATGCGAATTTTTTAAATTTTATTTTTCGTACGAAAGAAAAATAAGAGATTTAATCTTACTATTCAAATTTCTCTACGTAAAATAAAATGAATAGAATAATAAAATAGATCTTTTTTAAAAAAAAAACTAAAAAAAAAAGTTGCAAATCTACCATTTTATAAATTTCAACTTCTGAAAAATTAAACAAATTCTCCTCAATAACTCGTTGAAGTACAAATTTTGAATTTAACAAGTAATATTTTTTTTTCTTTTTAGAGTAAAACATAAACACACCATTGAGGGTAAAACTTACCCGTATCGGGTGTTTACATCAAGCCAATACATGTATGCCATGTGTTTAAATTTATAGTTCATTTTACTTGACCATAATTAATTTACATGTGTTTTACTTCATTAAATCACGTAATAATGAAAATTACATTGACTTGGTGTAAACACCCGGTGCGAGTAAATTTGTTTCCACCATTGAAGTTGTCTCGAATTTTTAAAAAGACACATTAACTTTGCGGGCATCTTATTCCCCCACAAAAGTATTAAATATCTTTGTAAAGGACCATTTTGTCCATTTTCTCACATGTGAGCACGGGCGTGATTCTCACGCTTTTAATTAATTTAATTTAAATTAGCTCGACCCAAATCGTTTCAAAAAAGAGAAAACTCTTTCTTTCTTTTGTTTTCCATTTCTTAGTTTGTCTCTTCGTTTTCTTCAATCAAAGTGATTATTGAAGATCATTTGCTTCAATTTCGACATTTCTTGGTCAAAATTCTTAGAGGACTAGCTGAGTAAACAAGGAATTGAAGGTTTAGTTTACTTAAGTGAAATGCATATTTACAGCTAAGAGTTTTAAAGATGAAGCGTATCCAAATCAAATATGTTTTCTCCATTTGAGCAATTAGCTAAGAAAATTACTTGAGACAATACATAATGTCACTGTATAAAAGATTGAATGAGCATGAGAAGATGACATTTCAAGATCTTATCTTATCGTAGAAACAAGTCGCTCTTGGTTTAGAATTCTCTTCAATACCATCGACTCATCGAGAGCCCAGAATTTAGGGCAAAACTAGAAGCAATCCAGAGAGCGTCTGCAACATGTCTCCAAAGAAAGCTTATACCAAAAAGTGCAGCCACCAACCAATTTGTTATCATTTTGGGGAAGATGATGCATTTGAATGAAGTAAATAATTAATAAAGAAAACAATTGAAATGTGACACTTTTTAATTGGTTTTTTGCAACAAAAATAGACTTTCACGCATGCCATCTGCGTGTTTCACAAACATAGTGAGAAAATGAGTTAAAATGGTCCTTTTACAAAGATATTCAATACTTTTGTGGGGTAATAGGACTCCCACAAAGTGAATGTGTCTTTTTGAAAATTCGGGACAACTTCAGTGGTGACTTTATGTCGTTTCTCTTTTTTTTTTAGAGTAAAATTTAGCATATTCAAGTCATTAATAGCAAATGTTTCATTTTATCCTCCGCTGAATGAAATTATGACTTGTATTTTCTTTCGTCGTGAATTTTATTTTGAATTGTTGAGGTTAAGATTCTTTGCATAAGAGTATTTTGAAGACAAAATAGTTGGGAGAGAGAAACATTTGAGAAAATGGCTAAATGATTTAATTTATTGAGACACAAATTTCGTTAATATAAACCTAACTTATTTGTATAAAAACTGGACAGAGACCAAAACCTGATAAATTTTTAAATACTTAAAGAACTAAAATAGATAAGTGTATAGTTAAGGAACTAAAACTGGTAAATGTACAGTTAATGGATCATCACTAATAAATTTTTAAATAGTTGAAGGACTAAAACCGGTAAATGTATAGTTAAAGGACCATTTTAGACATACTCTTATAGTTAAGGGACTGTTTATAATATTTTCTCGATATAAATATATGTTAAAGTAAACCCTAATAGAATATTATATGTGCTTGCGCCGTGGAACTTGAGTTCAAACCACTCTTTGCATTGATCTAGCTTCGACAATGAGGTCAAAGGCAAAACAACAAAAGAAAATCAAGGGGAAGTGTAGCAATGAGGATACATGTGTTTTTCCGTATGATATCATTGTCAACATTCTTATTAAGGTATATGCTGTATCATTATTACGTTTTAAATGTGTTTCAAAATCATGGAACAATATGATATCCGAGGATGTTACATTCACAAAAGCTCACTGTGAGCAATCTAAGATCTTAAGTCGTGAAAAACTTTTATTACAAAGAAAATCGGGAGGGTTTGACTTCATACATTTAAACAATTTTAATGAAGTTGTCATAGATAAGCAACAATTTCCTCTCAAAGGATTCCTAGGTGCTCATGTCTTATGCTCATATGATGGCTTGGTACTATTGAAGAAATCTAAGGCTTACAAGCAATTTGTGTTATGGAATCCGTTATCTGGACAACATCAAATTTTTGAGTGTCCATATATGAAATCTCATGAACACACATTTTCTAGTGCTTATGGGTTATGTTATGATTCTATCACCGATGATTACAAATTTGTATTGATCTATAACCTATTTTATGTTGTATACTCTATGAGTAAAAATATTTGGACGAAGAAAATATCTCTCCCTACATTACAACAATGTACGACTGAATTTATTTTTTCAATTTCACACTCATATGTGTGGAGTAAGGAAATTAGCACTAAAAATCATGTATATTGGTCTCTGAATGAGAAATTTCTCTGTCATAAATATAAAACTTCTACATTCATATACTTTGATGCGGAATTGGATGAATTGAAGGAGCTCCCAATACCAATTGCTGCCAATGAACATCAATGCTTATTTCAATTGTCTACTTGGAAAGGTTGTCTAAGTGCATATGGATGCAACAATTCTTATTCTGGATTTCACATTTGGATCAGGCAACATGATGATTGGAAATGGTTAATGTCCATTCCCAATATACCAGCTTTAAATTATGGGTGTTACTTTTATAATTATAAGATTTTGTGTTGCACAGAGAATGATGAACTTATCTTTCAAGGACCACAATGTCACAATCTTTCTATCTATTGTCTTAAACAACAACGATTTATTAGGAGAGTTAATATACCAAATCATCTTGAGTATTTACTTGGTCATGCAATGTCAATATGTTTGGATAGCTTATATTTTCCCAAATTCAATGTTACGCGCAAGAGGAAGCAACTCAGTACTCCATCAAAGTAAAGCCGGGATTTGAAAAGACAGTTGAGATATCAACAGAGCAATGTCAAATTTGTTAGATCAACTATATGCATTAATGTGTAATCTTGAGTTTTTTTTAAAGTTTTGTACTCAATCTTCTTGGTATTCTTATGATTTCATGTTTATCTTCTAATGTTTTGTTTTTTATATCCAAGGAAATTGATTCTTGTTGTCGTAATTTTTGAACACTTATTTCATCTTGAGATTTTATGAAAAAATATATTAACTAAAACATCAATAGTTGATGGAGCCGAATCAATTTTTATAGACAAATAAGAGAGATAACATCTTCAAATGTCTTATTTGAAATTCTTGTTCGATGCATTAATTGTGTTAGAAATTAGAATTTGGAGCTATCTACTTTGTACTATATCAATCAGAGTTTTTATTCGTGCTTTTTAAGTCGATATCTAAACAAAAAGGTCTTATTTGATCTCTCTATAGCCTACAAAATTATATTCTTCTAGAAGTCTTACAAGTTACAATTTTGTTGCAAGGGGGTCTTTTGCATTCCCAATTGATAGGTTTATCAATCGTAATATTGATTGAGTTAGCTAGGGAAAATAAAATAAAAAAGGAGTTCATATAAATATTGCCTAGCTAAGAGATCATATCAAAAGAGATCAGCGAAACCATCAACATAAAAACATAAATAATTGATATAAAAGAGGTAGTATATTGTCATATTATAAGAGGTCTAAATTGAATGATGATTGAAACTGACTCGTTGGAAATGAAGAGAATTATAAAGAAAGTTGAAAAACATATGGAAGATTGAAACAATTGCAAGAGGACAATGTTGATATAATATAACATTGTCATCTTAGAGTTGATATAATATACAAAGAGGAACACATTAAATTACTATGTTGGATCTTTTTTTTTTTTTTTAGCATTAATAGAATGATAAATTATGCAAAATATTAGCCTACAAGATTATTACCATTTTTTAGATCAATTTATTTAAATTACTTAAAATGGTCATTGACCTTNCCCCCCCCCCCCCAAATTCACTACACGTCGTCGTCGTCTTCTTCTTCTCCTTCTCCTTCTCCTTCTTCTTCTTCTTCTTCTTCTTCTTCTCCGTCTTCTTATTCTTATTCTCCTTCTCCTCTTCCTCCTCCTTCTCCCTCTCCTTCTCCTTCTCCGCCTCCTCCTCATTCTCCGCCTCATCCTCATCTTTCTTCTCCTCCCCCTTCTCATCCTCCTCATTCTTCTCCTCCCCGTCCTTCTCTTTCTCCTTCCTTCTTCTCCTCCTCCTTCTCCTTCTTCTTCTCCTTCTCCTTCTTTTCTTTCTCTTTCTCCTTCTCCTTCTCCTCCTTCTCCCTCTTTAAAATTTGATGTACTGCAAATGTGAATCATTTTGAATAAATTATATATCAAAAAACTTAAAACATCGAGATGATTTCATATATAAATTTCGATACTGTTTAGAGGATATTTTGAGTTGATCAGAATTGAATAGTCAGTGTATACTTCGTGTATGTTAATGTATATTTCATGTAAAGTTAAACTATATCAAGTTTTTTTGAGTGTATCATAATATATAATCAATGTATAACTCATGTATATGTAAGTTATATTCAGTTTTTTGAGTGTATCATAGTGTATAATTAATGCATGTTTTCTATGACATTTTACTATTTTTATGTAAATAAAACATGACTATATTTATTGTAAATTAATTATTTTATTGTATATATTTGAAACTATCCCTTAATAAAATGGGGCATCGGCCCAACTCCAATTAAAAAGAGGGAAAACCACCTAATTAGACAAAAATGCATACTATATCCACTAATCTAACATATACTTTCATATAATTACCTATTACTCCCTTTGTCTCAATTTATGTGACACTTTTCGGATTTGGAGATTCAAACAAGTCTATTTTAACCGTAAATTTTTCATACATTTTTAAAATATTTTGAATTGTCAATTATTGTGACTTATAATACTTTTTACGTAGTTTATAAATATATAAGTTTCATTTCAAATAATTTGAAAATTCCATGCGTAAATTGCTAGTCAAACTTAAACTACTTGACTCTCCAAAAACAAAAAGTGTCACATAATTTGAAGCAGAAGGAGTACTATTTAATAATTTTGTATCATATTTAGTGTGAGATACATCACTCCTTAAAATAAGCTTAAAATAGAACTCTAAATTATCTATCCACTTAATTCTCTCCATAATTTATACCTTCACTCCAAATCAGTCTACTATCTATCCTAAAATTTTCTTCCTAGATTTCTTCCCAATGGCTATAGCTTCTATTTTATCTACTGAAATATTTAAATCAATTTATTAATACTTAGAGAAATCTAAATCTATTTATTTTCTCATTCAAGCATTGTTCCTTCTTCGTGTTCATCTACTTTGAGGTGAAATTTATCAAATACATAGAATAAACTATATTAGATACATAAAAAACAATCCAAATACATCTAATCATTAAATACGTATCAAATACATAAAAGAAATTATATCAAATAACTATTCAGATACATAAAATAAACAGAATATATACAACTAATCATTAAGTACATACCATATACATAGAAGAACAATTCAAATATATAGAATGAGCAGATTAAATACATCTTATCATTGAGTATATATATATATATATATATATATTAGATACATAGAAAAACAGTTCAAAGATGCCCAAAAATTCACATTCCAGAAGAAAAAGTATAAAAATCACCGATGCTCGAAAAAATAGGAAGAACTGTGATTTTTTTATTTTTTTTAGGAGTTGTGCTACAGCAAATACTCCAAAATTGTTATACGCGTGATTTCCTCCATTTATGTTTTTCAGTTACATTACTTATTTATGTATTACTTAATTGTATGTATATCGTTAACATGTATTCGAGACACACCAAATTCATGTATGTATATCGTTAACATGTATTCGAGACACACCTAATTCATGTATATGAGGCGTAAATTATGGTAGAATTAATAGTATTCCAAACTCCCAGAAAAAAATAACTCGCTCCTAAACTAATAAAATTGTGTTGTTTGCCCTTAATAAAATGGGCCACCAACCCAATTTCAATTAAAAAATAAATCAAAACATGTAAACATTGTCCAATAAATTAAATCAAATCATTTATTAATTAAAAACACAAAGAGAACTTGCTTTTCTTAGAGAAGATTTTAAGTTACATACGCTAATCATTATAAATATCCGACATGATAACGAGTGATCTAAATACCTTATGGTAAACCGTAATAGAGATCACATTTTTTCAATCTATTATCCTAAGCAACAACAATTTGTTAGGACAACTTAATTATCAAATCATCTGGAGTATGGCAGAGCCAAACGCAAGGATTTTCCGAGGCCAAAACGATAGCATGGCAGATATCCAGTAATAATATTGTTGTAGTCGTCTCTCATAATTTTCACTCACTTCATTAGCGGTTAAACCACATCTTTGTCAGGACACTCATACTTAGGTATCAAAGTGTTACTCATAGCTAAATCAAAATAAGGCATAAATTAACCCTTAGTTTTCACAGGTGATGATGAGAGTTACAGGTGGAGAAGCTAAAACTAACCCAAAATTGCTGCAGCCACTGAAAGTTGAATTACTCATCCTTTGAAAATTTTCAAAAACTAATACAATTTTTATACACCAACTTTGAACTCTTCCAGAACAGACTGATGAGTTCATCTAAGCGCGGTTGAAGGTTCTGGGGAGAGATTGGTTGTGCCAAAATTACGATGCTTACCATCAGCAACGTTTGTTAGCTGAAAACCATAACTAGGAAGTTGATTTATAAGAAGAGTTTCCAATTGGCAGGCGATGCTCTTGCCAGAGACTAAGAAATATAGGAATGATGCATTTTCCATTCCCTCCTTCAAGCGATGGGCACGGACTCTGCCCTCAAGATCATCAGTCTGTACATATAATAAGAAAGAAGAACGTTAAGATATAATATGTCAAAGGAAGTAACAGCTCCAACTAACTGAAATGAAGACTGGTGTTTGCACTGATGTGCCCATAGACTTCATTTGTATAACAACAATAATGTCCGTCTATTGGCCATTTATCTCAAAATAACTTTGAACATAATTACCTCCACAACTTTTAAAAAAACATTTCGGAAAAAGAAACTGAAAATAGAACACTTAATTCAGTTATTCTCCAGATGCTCAAGTAGCAAAACAATTTTTTACAAAGGCTCAATTCTGCATGGCATGCAAAATGTGCAGGCGTTCTCCAACTCGTTAAGCATCTCAATACAATTAAATCACATAAAAAAATTGATTAGACAAAGTATGCACTTTAAGACTCAAACTGGAAAAAGGAAAAGATGTACCTGTCCAACATACAACTTTTTGTCAGGTCTTAACATTATATAGACACTTGAAGCACCAATTGTTGATGGAGCCGGCTGTTCCCTGGCAGCAATAAGAACACAATTCACCATTGCCATTTCTGAAGGATTTTTCATTTTATACAGCTCAATTAACTTCTTCTCACAGATAAGACAGATAGCATCTTCAAGTTTCTTGCTTGAAATTCCCATTCGATGCATCAACTTTGTGCTAGATTCCAAAGCTATTTGTCTTGTACCATTTAATTGGTCAGAGCTATTATCTGTGCTATTGAGGTCAATATCTGAACAAAGAGGTCTTATTTGGTCTTTCTTCCTTGGTATCTGATTCCCGTAAGCTGAATTATACAATTCTTCTGCTCTTTGGATTAATATTTCTGGAATTCCTTCTCTCTGAGCGGTTTCAAATGCTAGACTCTCTTTACAGACCCCATCAATGAGTTTCCAAGTTGGTATTGGTTGACCATCAACATACTCAGCTCCCATTGCTTTATACACGGTCTTCTTGATTTTCAGGGGTAAATCAAAAATTCCATGCAAGTGGGTTGATACAATTCCCAAACAGCCAATTGCGTCCAGGGTTTCTATGACACTTCCAGCAATACATGTCCCTTTTGCTGTTTCTGTTCCTCGACATATTTCATCTATAAGTACAAGACTGCTTGAAGTGGCACCAGTAATCAGAGACCGAATTTCAGACATTTCAATCTGAGGCATGTTAGACAATTAAGAGTCATAATGTTGCCTTCAAAATGCCATGAGACTCTACTATGTCAGCAAGGAAAAGTGAAAAATGATAAATAGAAACACCAACACCTAGAGTCAAGATTATTATACACAAACGAATGAAATAGCTTCACTCTCAGAAAAAACATATGATAGAAGTGGAACTTACATCATTATCACCTACAGATTAATCCAAGAGAACGATGCAAAGGAAGAACACTCCAAAATAAGAACCAATAAGATAACCAGAAGAGAGATTGGCTTTTTACCATAATAACCACAGTAGAACTGCTATGTACTAAAGATTCTTTCGTCAAGACAGGCACAACGTTCTTGTTAAACATCCACTATACTCGATCCACTTTTTGGGATGGAGAGGATAAGAAGATCAGTTGTGCCAAATGTCTAATGAAAACCACTCATGGAATTGTGTATCCCTCCTGACTATGGATTGCAATCAAATACAAGTAGTCTTACAAGCAAAAATCATCTACAACAAGCAAATGCAAGCAAAAAGTAAAATGCTTATCTGCAACAATCGCAGCAAGAATCATGATACAGCATCCATTTCTTGTTTTATTTGCAGATAAATTACTAGGTTTCTAGCAAACAGGACAAGAAGAAAACCATATATGCTACAAATCAAGAATATAAAACATATTACCTGAAATGAACTTTTTCCATCAGCAGGACTATCATATGATTTCATATGCAGCATAATTGAGTCAAAATGAGGAATGACAGCCGATTCAGCTGGAACCATGAACCCACACATTCCTAGCAATGCAGCTGCACACAATGATCGCAGCAAGCTTGATTTACCCCCACCATTTGGACCTGTTAAAAGAAACATGGACTGCATATCTACTGTATTCTGTACACCAGTCCCCCGTGCTGCATCAAACCAATAAGGAGATAGACCAATTATCTTCATTCCCTCAGTTCCCTCAAGTGCCTCTGTGTCCTGCATTTTAATGGCATGTAATTGGATCACATGAATAACAGATAAAAATATGAAGACTTTCCCCATTAAATAAGATCAGGATAAGGTTTGTAATCCATGTCATATTTTTCTCCACATATGAAACCAGCCAAGGATTAGATGGGAGGGCCTGACGGAGGCCAAAGCTCAGGAGATTGGAGAGAAGTTGGTGGCAAAGGGGAGTAGTGGTTACACAGATAATATTTTTTTTGAGAAAGATAATGTTCTATTCCTCAGCATTAAGGATATGCTGGAGACCTCCAAAAATTGGTTTCCAACAAGAGAAAAAACAAAAAGGCAAATAGATTACAAAGTGCCTATAAAATCCAAAATTTGAGCAGCTTCTTCTATCCCTTCCTCTTTACACCAAAAATAAAAAGTAGTCAAGCAGTTTCATTTGACTTTCTCTATTGAATTAGCCTTGTTATCATAGCATCTGCTATTTCTTTCTTTCCAAATAGACCACCAAATGCATGATGGTATTACTCCACTTTTTCTAAGATTTTCTCCACCCTCTGCTGATCCAACAACTAAGTAGATCTATTGTATGCTCAGGCATAATCAATTCTGTATGTGTTAGTCCCCAAAAAGGGTTCCACAATTGTGTTCTCACTCTGCAAGAGGCAATATAGAAACCCCTCCTTTTCAATTTCTCATGAGTGGAGCATGCTCTTCTGGCAACCAACCAAGAGAAACACTTTATCTTGATTGGCACCTTGTTCCTCCAAAATCTGTTTCCAGGGGCCAAGCTTACCACCTGTATGCTCCTTCACCTCCTTAATATATAGCTTGTTAACAGAAAGGCTTCCATCTCTAGTGTGTTTCCATATGATAGAATCTTTTTATGCCGATAACCCATTGAACCCGTTCAGAACATGTAATAGCTCAGTCACTCTCCCAATCTCCCCGTCATTTAAATGTCTTCTAAACACAATATTCCATCCATGTTCTCCAAGCTGACACCCCATAAGGGTTATTCACAGAGTTGGAGATCCAATTTCCATTCAACCCCTACTTGTTGACTATCACCTCCCTCCACAGTGTTTGTTCCTCAGTGTTGAACCTCCATTGCCATTTTGACAAGAGGCATCTATTCTGCAACCCCAAGTTTCTGATTCCAAGTCCATCAGATTGTTTATGTAACTGTGCAGTCTGCCATTTGACTAAATGCAAACCCTTCCCTTCTTTATTCCCTTTCCAAAAGAAATCTCTTCTTAGTTTGTCAAGTCTTTCTTCCACTTTGGCAGGCATAGGGAATAAAGGCATAACGTAAGTTGGAACACAGAGTTTATTAAAGTGACTCTCCCGCCCAAAGAGATATACTAAGCTTTCCAATTGGACAATTTCTTCACTATCTTTTCAATTATGCCACCCCAAATTTCTAGCTCCTTATGTTTGTGCCCCAATGGCATGCCCAAGTAAGTAGTGGGAAGTTGTTCTACTTTACACCCAATATCCTTGCCAGGCTCTGAAGTTGAGGGACTTCTTTAATTGGAAAGATGATGCTTTTCCTCCAATTAATTGATAAACCAGAGACTGCTTCAAAAACCACCAAAGTCATTCTTTTAAAGGAAACCTGTTCAGCCTTGCTTTCACATAAAATAATTGTGTCATCTGCTAGCAGATGACAAATCTACATTTCCCAACCTGAAGAGTTGTTGACCTTGAAACCTTTTAACCAATTGTTTTGGACAGCTACTCTCATCATATACTATTATAGCCCTCCATGGCTAGGATGAAAAGGAAAGGAGAGAGTGGGTCTCCCTGCCTTAGACCCCCTTTCTGATGGGAAAAAACTTCTCCATTCACTAACATGGAGAATCTAACAATTTTTATGCAATAGTCGATCCACTTCAGCTATTTCTCCCCGAAACCCATCTGTTTTCGAATCTTGATCACGAAGCCCAAATTGACATGATCATAAGCCTTCTTTATGTCCAGCTTGCACATATTTCTTGGATCATCTCCTTTGACTCTGGTGTCCACACACTCACTTGCTATAAGTGTTGCATCAATAATTTGCCTACCTTTTATGAAGGCCATTTGGTGTTTATTCACAAGCTTACTGATCACTCTCCTTAACCTTTCTGCTAGTATCTTTTTTTTTTTGATAAAGATGATGTTGTATTCATCAGCATTAAGGATATGCTGGAGACCTCCAAAAATTGGTTTCCAACAAGAGAAAAAACAAAAAGGCTAATAGATAACAAAGTGCCTATAAAATCCAAAATTTGTGCAGCTTCTTCTATCCCTTCCTCTTTACACCAAAAATAAAAAGTAGTCAAGCAGTTTCATTTGACTTTCTCTATTGAATTAGCCTTGTTATCATAGCATCTGCTATTTCTTTCTTTCCAAATAGACCACCAAATGCATGATGGTATTACTCCACTTTTTCTAAGATTTTTTCCACCCTCTGCTGATCCAACAACTAAGTAGATCTATTGTATGCTCAGGCATAATCAATTCTGTATGTGTTAGTCCCCAAAAAGGGTTCCACAATTGTGTTGTCACTTTGCAATGGAGGAACAAATGGTTGTTGGTTTCCTCAGTCTCATTACATAGAGAGCACCAAGAGGCAATATAGAAACCCCTCCTTTTCAATTTCTCATGAGTGGAGCATGCTCTTCTGGCAACCAGCCAGGAGAAACACTTTACCTTGGTTGGCACCTTGTTCCTCCAAATTTGCTTCCAGGGGCCAAGCTTACCACCTGGATGCTCCTTCCCCTCCTTAATATATAGCTTGTTAACATAAAGGCTTCTATCTCTAGAGTGTTTCCATATGATAGAATTTTTTTCTACTAATAACCAATTGAAACCATTGAGAACATGTAATAGCTCAGCCACTCTCCCAATCTCCCAGTCATTTAAATGCCTTCTAAACACAACATTCCATCCATGAATAGACCATACCTCAGCCACTGTTTCTTTCGGATTGGTACACAGGGAGAATAGGTCAGGAAATAAGACCATCAGTGCCTCATTTCCATTCCAATTCTCTTTCCAGAATAGGATTTTCATCCCATTTCCCACCTTGTAGACTATGTTTCTAGTCAAGCCACAAATTTCTTATTGTTCTCCAAGCTGACACCCCATAAGTGCTATTCATAGAGTTGGAGACCCAATTTCCATTCAACCCGTACTTGTTGACTATCACCTCCCTCCACAGTGCTTCTTCCTTGGTGTTGAACCTCCATAGCCATTTTGACAGGAGACATCTATTCTGCAACCCCGAGTTTCTGATTCCAAGTCCACCAGATTGTTTATGTAACTGTGCAGTCTGCCATTTGACTAAATGCAAACCCTTCCCTTCTTTATTCCCTTTCCACAAGAAATCTCTTCTCAATTTGTCAAGTCTTTCTTCCACTTTGGCAGGCATAGGGAATAAAGACATAACATAAGTTGGAAAAGTGTCCAACACAGAGTTTATTAAAGTGACTCCCTCCCAAAGAGATATACTGAGCTTTCCAATTGGCCAATTTCTTCTCTACCTTTTCAATTATGCCATCCCAAATAGCTCCTTATGATTGTGCCCCAATGGCATGCGCAAGTAAGTAGTGGGAAGATGTTCTACTTTACATCCCAATATCCTTGCTAGGCTCTGAAGTTGAGGGACTTCTTTAATCGTAAAGATGCTGATTTTCCTCCAATTTACTGATAAACCTGAGACTGCTTCAAAAACCACCAAAGTCATTCTTATAAAGGCAACCTGTTCAGCCTTGGCTTCACAGAAAATAATTGTGTCATCAGCATAAAGCAGATGACAAATCTGCATTTCTCTTCCTGAAGAGTTGCGGACCTTGAAGCCTTTTAACGAATTGTTTTGGGTAGCTACTCTCATCATACTATTATATCCCTTCATGGCTAGGATGAAAAGAAAAGGAGAGAGTGGGTCTCCCTGCCTTAGACCCCTTTCTGATGGGAAAAAATCAACAAGTTCTCCATTCACTAAAATGGAGAACCTAACAGTTTTTATGCAATAATCGATCCACTTGCTTATAGGTCTGAAATCTCTCAGTTCCATAACTCCCACCTTCTTGGGGATCAATGCCACATAGGTTGCATTTAGGTTCTTCTCAAACACTTGATGGTCATGGAATTGCCTCAAGGTGCTCAATATGTCTTCCTTAAGCATTTCCCCGAAGTTTTGATAAAAACTCATCGGGAAGCCATTCGGGCCCGGGGCCTTGTCACTGGAACACAACTTGAGTGTCTCAAAGACTTCGTCTTCCTCAAATTGTCTTTGTAGCCACCCTTTTTCCTCAACACTAATGCTTTAACTCCCTTGGAGATTAAAATGTGGCCTCCATTGTTTTGATTCCTTGTAAAATTTCTGATAAAAGCTTACAACTTGTTGTTTGATCACCTCTGGTTCGAGAACAGTCACACCTTCCACTTCTAACTTCTTGATTGTATTGAATCTTCTATGTGATGTAGCCATTCTGTGGAAGTATATGGTATTTTTATCTCCTTGCTTGAGCCATTGTACCCTAAACCTTTGTCTCCACGCTATTTCCTCATTCTGGGAAATTTCTGCAAACTCATTGAATAACTGAGCTTTGTGTAAACTCCCCTCCTCATTAAGTGTTCTCAGCTCCTGGATTGTTTCAAGGCTAGCAATCTGGTTTAGCACATCCTCCTTTCTATGTTTCCAGTTGCCTCTATTTTCCGGCTCACATTCCTTTAATTTCCCTTTAAGTAGCTTTAGTTTTGTTTTCAGCCTATAGGAAGTTGTTCCATTTACAGTGAAGGATGCCCACCGTTCTTTTACTTTTTCTCTAAACTCTTCCACCTTCATCCACCATTGCTCAAACTTAAAATAAGTCTTCTTGAGATTTATTTTTCCATAATTTAGAGCTATTGGACTATGATCAGAGCCTACTCTCGGGAGCACACTTTGTCTAATTTACGGGAACAATTCTTGCCAATGATTAGAGTAGAGGAATCTGTCAATTCTGGAGGTTGTTGTGTGGTTCTCACCCCTTCTCCAAGTATAAGATCCTCCAAATAAAGGAGGATCAAATAACTCCATCTCGTTGATCCAGTCAATGAACTCCGTCATTTCTCCAGACAGGCAATGGCTGCCAGTTCTTTTGTTTGAAAATCTTGTAACATTGAAGTTGCCACACACCACCCATGGTCCATCAAATTTCTAATTCATGTCCCCCCCCCCCGCACAGTTGCCTTCTTATTATTGGTTGCAGTCAGCATAAACTGTACTTAAAAACCAATTGAGATTATGTACAACACCTTCTAGTTTACATGTAAGCATCTGACCAGCAATCCCTATTAGCTCCCCCTTCCAATACCTTTTGTCCCACATCACTACAATCCCTCCACTTCTACCCACTGCATCTAAGTGGAACTCGCCCATCCAACTATTATACCACACCTCTTTGAATAAAGCATTGTCAACTCCCCTCAGCTTTGTCTCTACAAAGACAGAGATGTCAGCCCCCTATTGATTAGTTAAACTCCTAATAAGACTCCTTTTGCTCCCCCCATTCAGCCCCCTTACCTTCCAAGAAATAATATTGATTTTCATTTAAGTCTAAGAGGTGTTGTTCTCCCTCTGCCTCTAGGTTCCCCGTCTTTTAAAGTTCATGTGAAATTCTAAGTTTCTTAGCTCCTTGGGGACACTATGCTGGTTGTTTTCCCTCTTGGTAGCCTCTTTTTTTTTTTTTTTATCTCTAAGTAGCCTCTCTTTTGGTCTATCTTCATGAGTAATTCAAAGGCTATTTTATCACATCCCTCGAAAGCTGCTCCAAACCTCCTGCTGAATTCAAGAACGTTAGACTGCACCCATATTGTGGCTCTATCTTTCATTTCCTTTTCTGAGAGAGGTTCTTCCATATGTAAGGGCATAGGCTCTTCAAAAATTATCATGTGTCCCTTGGACTTCTCCCCTTGATCACCTTCATCATTTTTATTCGAACCATAATCCTTCTTCTTAGAAGAATTTGAGCAGACTTTGTCTCTTACCTCAGTGTGTTGCATGTTGTGGGCTACAACAATTAACTGCATCACGGAAGAAACTAGAGAGGGTTTAGGGGTATCGCAGGTGGGCACAATGGGGTTTATAGCAGAATGGAGAGGTCCAATGAAAAGTGTTAGCCAAGAAGGCTACCACTTTGTAAAACTTACCCTTAAGCCTTGATGACACAATCTTATCGCACATTCTCCTCCATTTTGCCCACCTCACTCCAATACTACGTTTGACATCATCATTAATCTCCCCATTTCCGTGGATTATGGACCCAAGGTACTTGAAGCTTCCTCTTTTGAGTATGACTTGTGCATCAATCTTCACTTCCACCACCGACTCATGCGTTACGTCATTGAACTTGCACTCGAGGTTCTTTGTTTGTCTTGCTTAATTTGAAATCTTTAGGTTCTAGGATCTATCTCCAAACTTCCAGGCAATCATTAACTCAACCGCGAGTCTCATCTATCAGTACTATGTCATTTGCAAATAACACACACCACAACATCTCCTTTTGAATCTCCGTGTCAATTCTTCCATCACTAAGGAAAATAGGGATGGGCTAAGGGTTGACCTTTGGTACAACCTCATTATGACAGAAAAGTGTTTGGAGTCCCCTCCCACTATTCTAATCCGAGTCTTAGCTCCATCGTACATGTCCTTAATGACCCAAATGTAGCCCATGGGTACCTTTACCCTCTAAGCATCTAGAAGACCTCCCTAGGGACATTGTACACCTTTTCTAGGTTGATAAACACTATGTATAAGTCTCGCTTCTTGTCTATATACTACTCCAACAATCTCCTTCCAAGACGGATGACTTCTTTAGTCGACCGTCCTAACATAGATTCGATTAGGTTTTCAGATATAAATACATGCCTACTCATCCTTATTTTCGACCACCCTTCCCCAAACTTTCATAGTATGAGTGGTAGCTTGATACCCTAATATTTGTTGCAATGTTGAATATCACCTTTGTTCTTGTACAATCACACCATTGTACTCAATCTCCATTCTTTTGGCATTTCAACTGTTTGGGAAATGGCATTAAGCAACTCAGTCATCCACTCTATACTTGTCTACTCGTGTTCTTCCAAAACTCTATTGGTATCTCGACTGGCCTAGTTGCTCTTCCCCTTCTCATCTTACGAATAGCCCTCTTAACCTCTTCAACCTGTATACACCTACAATACCCAATATCTCCATGACTCACGGAGTGCTCTAACTCCTCCAACATGATATCCATGTCCACTACTTCATTCAAGAGCTAGTGGAAATATGTTTGCCATCTTTGTCTAATGTGCCTCTTCTTGCGGCACTTAACCATCTTTGTCTTTGATGCACTTCACTTAGTCATGGTCACAAACCCTCTTCTCTCTCATCTTGGCAAGCCTATACAGCTTTCCATCCCCACCCTTGCCCTCGAGCTCTTAATACAAGTGCTCAAAAGCTTCTGATTTAGCCATCATGACCGCTAGCTTTGTTTCCTTCTTTGTTGTCTTATACCTCTCTCTTTCCTCTTATTCTCCTCGTCTAAGCTTTCCACTAACACCTGTGTGGACAAATTAGGAGAGACATGATAAGAAATGAAGTTACTATGGGGCAAGTTGGGAGTGGACTCCACAACAGACAAACTAAGGTAAGCGAAGCTGAGATGGTTAGAGCATGTGAAGAGAAGGTGTGCGGATGCGCCAATTAGGAGGTGTGAGAGGTTGGTTGTAATAGAAGTTGAGAGAGATAGAGGTAGGTCAAAAATAATCGGAGGAAGGTGATTAGACGAGATATGACAACTTCAACTTGCTAAGGATATGACCATACATAGGAAGGTGTGAACGTCAAGGATTAGCGTAGAAAGTTAGTAGGTAGCAACTGTTGCCTGTTAGGTGGGAGAGACGAGGGGCTAGCCTCGTCTTCTCTTCTTTAATAGTAGTAGTATCTAGTAATCACGTAATTTCTTGTTCTTCAATGTGTTTTTTGCTATTTGTTGCTCCATTTTGCTTCGTATCTTCATGTTTTATTGTCACTTTTTCCTTCTTGCAACCCTTCTCCGAATAACCTCTCTTTTAAAGTCGAGGGTCTATCCAAAACAACTTCTCTACCCCATAAAAATAGGGTAAGGTATGCATACATCTTACCCTCCCAAGACCCCACTTTTGGGATTAATAGGAAAATATAACAGACACTAGTGCACCAGTCGCCACAACCAAATTCTGAAAATGTATTTGTGAAGTTTTTAAAGTCATCTGGTGGAGATGTGTGACGTGTTAAGTCTATACCAAGTTGTGGAGGTACTAATATTTAGAAATTGTCAAAGAAGCAAATATCCTGAAGATTACCTGACATTTGTTAAATTGTGTGATTGTTGGGAAAATCCAATTTCTTCTTCTCCCTTCACTGAAAAGAAACCAAGATTAAGATTATGAGCTCAAATCACGGGAAAGGTAAACGAGTGAGTGAAAAATAATGCAGAGCTCTGAGCACATTCATATACAATTCTTCAAAATGAAAAGGCTTCAGCTATTGGGCACTGATGAGAAAATTTTATGACACATCCAATATAAAGAACCGACAGAATATAACAGAACACCTAGAGAGAATTCAAGAAAGCCCCATCTATATCCTAAATTCACTCCACATGCACTAATAAGTTTTTACAAATCTATGAAATAGATCCAGCTAGTACCACAGACTAGTACAACTTAGCTTTCATTAGTTCCTTGCTGCAGCCTGGAGCTAAAACATGTAATTTAGAGAAAATCCAATGTGACTTAAAAGGTTTACTTTTTTATCTTCTTTACCCAAGTTGAGAAATAAATAGACCTTGAGCATAACTCAACCCCAAAAAGCTAGCTCATGAAAATCGCCCAAAACCAACATAGGACTTTGACACCCACCTACGGACTGGACAAATAGGAGAGTGGATAACATAACACAATGGATCGACAATGAGAAACACAACAGCAAGGATTGATGGGTTCGGCTCTGCTACCATGAAGAAATAGACTTTGGGTCTAACTCAACCCAAAATGCTTGCTCATGAGGGGAGGATTGTCAAGACCATATAAGGAACCCTAACTCATTCTCTTAACCAATGTGGGACTTAACACAAGTAATAAGTTTTATATATCAACTAAACAGGCACTAACCGTACTCTTATTTATGCAACATCGTTCTCTACAAAGTCATGTGGTCCTCAAAACACAATGGTATTTCATGTGTAACCAAAAAATACAGCAACAGTTTAGCATCTGGAACAAAATCTCTCTAAAAGACATGACAGTACTCAGTTACGTCCCTTTCGAATTTTGTGCACCATTGTGTTAGGATAGGCAATGACCTATCCTTCTCCTCCCACTTCCCCTGATTCTTCACTAGCACATCAGCTTAACAGAATTCAGAACAACAAGGTACAAGCTCATTCTGTCCATATTATGCAATAGATGAAATAGCTTTGATGTCACAAAATTCTGTTATGGCTTATAGCAGTCACTACGATTCTTTGTGTAGAGAAGTAAGGATTAAGTTGTTCATCAGTGCAATGTCATATTTTTGAAAAGGAACCTTCCAGATTATATAGATTCATGATCCAGTTGCAAATACACATGCAAGGAATGGAAACAGATTAAATGTAAAAAGATGAGTACACTCTTAGGCAATTTGAGTCAACAAACCATAAATTGCAGAAGTGCCACCCACCCCCCAAAGGCGGGAAAAAAAGAAGCAACCCCTTAAGGAAGGTAAGAAACTGTTTTTTCAGATAAGCAGTAGGTTTCTGTCACTAACCTCACATGAGAAAATAATGACTTTGCTATCACATTCAAGACAGATGCAAAGATAAGGATATTGATCTTAGATAGTAATTCTGAAGAAAGTCCCCTTAGCAATTCCAAGACCCTTGACTTTGCCTTAGCACTTGCCTCGTGATACCTGCGAAAGAGATCCAAACATTTTTTTACCAAAGAAAGTATTTCCTTGTAAGAATCACAAATTGGCCTCAATGTAAGCAAAGAACCTAGCTATTGCATCTTCCACCCTCATTGTAGTGAACCATTCTTCTCCAACCTTCTTCCCCTTTGAATCTAGAGCAGGTCTGAGATGCTTAATTTGTTCTTCTCCAGCGGTTCCAGCCCAAACAGTTGGTACAAATCGCTTTCCCTTAAACCATACAGCTCCATGCTCTCGAGCATACAAAATCTCCCCTTTAGTTCCTCCAAGTGGGGCCATCGTGGCCCTTATTCTTGAAATAATAGGCAGGAAATCTTCTGTTATCTAGAAACAGAATGGAAGACCACTTAAATATTTGGGAGATTGGTTGTTAAGTTCATTAATTTCAGATTTTTGTGTCTCTTTCTTCTTTATTTTTTTTCTTTTTCGATTTGGCTGCCAGTCTTGGAACTGACTTGCATGGTTGCTTCTATAAAGTACAGATCGAACTTCTATAGTTCAAGATCTATTTGCCTGGAGCAATTATAACTACTTCTCCAAAAAAATTATTTTTATAGATCATTTGTCTCAGACTCAGAATTTCAATCTGGTTAGTCAACCAGCCAAAGCAGTATACAAAACTATATAGAAAAAGCAATGTATATTTTAGCTATCAAGAAGAGTACTAAAGCACCAGATGCACAACTTGTAAATCATTAGAATTATTATTAGGGATGATAGGATAGGAATTATTATTTGGGATGATAAGAGACTCACAGCTAAAGATAAAGCATCCGCAGCCTTTTCTACTTCTGCATATGCGTCCTCCAAATGGATCCTCTTGACACGGCCTTTCCACAACAACTCCATATCTTCAAAGAAATCATTTGGGATGATAGGATAGGAACTAATCTTTTGATCACTTTCACCATGTACGGATATTATTTCACTGATTCTACAAGAAATCTTTCCACATTCATTTACCTGAAGTAACAAGGGGTTAAATTTAATCAGATCTACAATCAAAGCACCTTTTGAAAGAATTGGCGAAAACAAATCTAAGTCAAATTAGTCAATACATGAGCAGATACGAAGAGCACCTGGTGCATGGACCAAACTAAAAAAGGCGAAAACTAAAATCAGTATAAACCCTACAAGAGAGAGAATTACAGAAAAAACAAGAGGCATATGCATGTGCCTTACCACCAGGAAGCTAAATTATGATCAACAAAGTTTATAATTCTAGTATACTGAACAATTATTACACACCTCTAATTGTTGTTAGTCTATGCATAAGCTATAAAAGAGTATGTCCATCTAAAGAAGTATCACAATTTAGTATTTCCTCAACTCTTTTGATGATCTTCATGCCTAGACATTCTATCGAGCACCTAGAGTTATGATAGGGTTGGCATAAAAGGTTCTCGCCAGGTATAAAAAGTAACCATGCTTTTACAATGTAAGAAGAAATTTAAAAACTTATACAGGAATCATTCAATTAACAAGATACATTCTTGCTAGACGGTTAGAGTAGCTCCACACTGTCATCTTTGATCTCCAAGCCCATACAATGCAAAAGCATTTTCAAGAAAAGGAAAAAGGAAAAAAAAAGATTTAAAAAAGAAAAAAGCTGAATGATTCCTGTCCACCTATCCTAAACTGGACTGCACGAGATAATTGCTCTTTATGCACCACTCAATATTAAACTGTACAGGAAGTCTTTGTAATTGGAAGTGGAATAAACACCCCAACATCACTTACTAGTGTATCAAAATCAACTTTCAACCCAGTTGCCACCCAAGTAGGATCCATCAGTAACTCTACAATAGCACGAAGTTCTGAATTTCTATACAACTGCAGTATCTCTTCGACCATGCTCTTTATTTTGCAGAACTCTACGTGATTTGCCTCCCTCAACTCAAGCAGCTTGACCAGCTGTAAATAGATAACAAAAATCGCAACAGTAATGCTTACAAACTGAAGCACAGAAAGCTAAGAATTGTTTGGGAAGGGAAAGCAGCTTGAGGAAGAGAATTGCTCTTTTATATAACTGAAGTTTTCCTACCTAGCACAAGGTTTGAAACTCAAAACACATGACATAATACCAGAACCAATGATCTATAGAATGAATAGTAGACAGAAGTAGCAATGCTGCTAATCTGATGACAAGTTCAGAATAGTAGACAGAATTCATGGACTTAATATATCTCCCAAAAGTCGTGATTTATAGAAGAAATTCATAGCAATCATCTGTTTTATGATGTTCCTCTTCTTTTATTGAAGTAAGGTGTTATCATTAAAAAGGCATAAGATGCATAAGGTGCAAAAATTACAAGAGTGATGACTGTTAGCTCTGCTAGTACATAAAAATCTATGCTAGGATCAAAGAGTTAACAGTCATTACAAAAGAGTGATGACTGTTTTATGTCATTACAAGAGAGTGATGTTTCCTAGTCCAGAGATAAAAAAAAATTCGACAAGACAAATCAATCTTATCTGTATCACAAAGATGACCATACGACAGGAACCATGTGATGAGTTCAGACAAAATAATGTCGGTACACAAAAGGCCTCCGAAACTCCAACATTAAGCTCTAACTAGCTACCAATTCATTCACTTTTGAACTGGGAAAAGAGAGAATTAACCAGTCATTAAAATCTCAGCCTTAGAGTTTATACGCATCAGCAATAAAATGTAGGCACTTATTTCAGACAAGAAATAATACTAAAATAACATAACGCAACTTTACTAGTTAAGAAGAAAAAAATTGTTACAGCATATGAACAGAATAGATAAATTTTGCAGTGAGAATAAATTGAATAATGAAATGCAACCTTTGCAGATGAAATACAAGTAAAATCAGGAATTGAACATGTGACGCTCATCATAAGTCTGCATGCCTCTGCAAAAGCAAATGAAACATATTAGTAAGGAAAAATTCATTGTGTTTGTTATAAGCACTGAAGACAAGAAATAAGGAAGACATATTAGCCATATATGACACTTCAAGAAATTGCCTGGCACAAAAAAAATCACTCCCCCCCCCNCCCCCCCCCCCCCCCCCCCAATCGTGGCAAAAGAAAACAGTAGCAACTACGCCGATCCCATACTAACTGAGTCAGCTCTGTGAATCTTTCAACTCAGCTCAATGTGAAGAATTTCATTCCAATACTAAACAGCTTTGTCTTTTGCAGATAAGGATTTATCTGTTACTAGAGATTCCCTACACTTTCTCCTAACAAAGCTCTTGACACACTAAAAAGATGGCAAACAAGACCTAAAGTAAGTTTGCCTACGCGACATATCCCTAATGAACTAGTTGGGCATTGCCCAAATTAGGAAAAATTAGTCATTTTCTCAACATCTCGTTTTATCTCAAAGTCCACCAACCCCTTGTGCTTTAGGAGACCTGTAACTCAAATCAAATCTCAAAGCTTACAACTTGATCTTAACTTCACTAGCAAACTGTGACAGTGTGGAGCTTCTTATTGACATCAACTTTTATTTCCAAGCTAGTAGCAAAAGATATTTGTAAGTTAATAGAGAATAGAGAAAAAAACATGCTCCACATGTTTGCTTCAAATATAAATAACTAAATAAGAGAACAATTTCAGTAAAATATGATCTTCAATAACTTTTGTGCACATTAGGACAAACTTTTGTGTTCATTAAATTTCGTGCACTCCATAAGGCCCTAATTAGCATAAATGATTGGATCCTTTTGGGGAGAACCATGTTTTTATGTAGGTTCTCCACTTTCAGTAAACCACTTGGCCCACTTGTACACAGTGACTTTCCGCCTATAAAGGAAGTAATTCTTTATAACAGAAATGATTTTTCACAATCCCGAAACTTTACTAGATCTGAAGTTTGTTACAATTGTGCTATTTGCACAGGAAATCTGAAATAAAGAGAGAGAGACAGAGAGACAGAGGGAAAGAGGAGATAGGGAGGCAAAAAATACTATAATTATTATGGATTCAACACATGATAAGAATGACAAACAACATAAAGTTAATTACAACTCTCTTTACAGAAAATATATTTTTGAGATTTCTTTTTTTTTGAGAATTTCTTTTTAGAGAATGTACTTGGAAAACCCCATAATCGAGGTCCACCTATGCAAGAGAAAAGAAGAACATTATTCTTTGAGTGAGTAAAGTAGGAACTATTGATCAAATGCCTAAATCATTTGAAGTGGTGCAATCATCTAGACCTAAACAGTGTGTGAGAGAAAGGGTAGGGTTGGGGCTGTAGAAAGACCAGTCCTAACGACCTAAACTCGGAGCTTCCTGGTAGTTTGAAAAAGAGACGAGATGAGATGAAATGAAAGGGCAGTCTGAAGGCCATAGGTTAGAGGTGGAACAGAAGGCAGTGGTCATAGTCATTGCTTGGGTTGTAATATTTGCATAGTGTAAAGCTATGGCACTTGGGCCTAACTCAACCCCAAAAGTTAACTCATGAGGGGAGGTTTGTCCAAGTCTATATAAGGAGACCAACTTCCCATCCCTCTACCGATGTGGGACTTCTTAACACTCCCCCGCACGCCCAAACCTCAACTGGAGCATGAACACTTCTAAATGGGGGCCCAACATCAGTGAACAACAACTTGGAATGGGTCTAGCTCTGATACCATGTAAAGATATGGCACCTAGGAACCCTCAGGGGTTGGCCTGCTGGCAATTGACTTGAGCCTTGGGGTTTGCTCCCTTTCAAGGTCTCAAGTTCGAAACCCACTGGGTGCAAACAATTTCTGAGGGCCATCGGACTGGGTAAAACCTGAATTAACCGTGGTGCACTTGCGGGAAACTCCTTGCCGAGGGCCTGTGCACCCCCGGGATTAGTCGGGTCTCAAAGAGACTCGGACACCCGGTGCAAATCAAAAAAAAAAAAAAGATATGGCACCTAGGCCTAACTCAACCCCAAAAGCTAGCTCATGAGGGGAGGTTTGTCCAAGTCCATATAAGGAGACCAATTTCCCATCCCTCTACCGATGTGGGACTTCTTAACACATAGGTTGTGGCAGTGACGGGAAGGGATGAAAAGATAGAGAGAAGGGGGTTCAAAATGAGTGGTAGGGAGCACGAAGGAGGTGTTAACAGAGAACAATAAGGAGAATATCTATGCAATGTCCATGAACCAGTTTTTGTTTGAACAAAATAACGAAAATATTTTTAAAAAGAAATATCTTATTAACCATATATATGTTAATAGAAATCTTAATAGGTGATATCAGCTCACCGAAGCCAAGTATGTAAGCTCAATTTAATGCGCAGAAGTTAAATGAGCTGAACAGAAAGAAAGCACTTACTTGAGACAACCCAGCTTAAGCAGCAATCAAGCTGCCTTAGCTTGGATGCAACACAAAATGTGATGCCTCATAATTGGCTATCAATAGTCAAGAGGATGTGATTTATTGATTAAATCGTGGTGCAGAATTCTGTCAAGCAGACCACTGCCGGTAATGCAGTCAAGCGATCTCAGCTGATTGCAGCCCTAGATGTGATAGAGCTCGTAACAGGCCCATTAATAACCAGAAAGACCGAAATTTATCAATTGAATCATGGAGCAGATCTCCATCAAGAAGAGAAGCATTGTGTTACCAATTGAGTGCATTTGAAGGATTTAGACAGCCAGTAGAAATCCAATACAAAGATGCATTTGAAGGATTTAGACAGCCAGTAGAAATCTAATACAAAGATAAAAGGACGAAGACAAGTCAAAGAGCCTGCAATGTTTCCCTACTAGCACTCATGTGGGTCCTGTTGAAGGAAAGAAATACGAAAGCTTTCCAGGGGATAGAGAATAACAACACACACTTAAGGAACACTTTCACTCCTAGTTATCTTTTGGTACACACATGAGGTTTCAGTTCGTACAGAAGATTGGGCGTCGTTCATAGAAATTCATATTTTGATGTAAATCTCTACTTTTGGGTATACCTTTTTTTTCTACCCTTCCCTTGGAGCTCCCACCTTTTTGCTCCGTTGGTGACTTGAACTCACAACCTTAGGGCTAGAAGTGAAGGGTGCTTACCATCCGAGCAACTCCCTCTTGTCTACCTTTGGGATACTACTTGTATACATTGTCTCGTTATTAATAAAATTATTTACCTTACTGAAAATAAAAGGAAGAAACCAAACAATGAAACTTCACTCACTATGATACGACAAAAACAAGAAAGTTAAAGCTGTCAATATGATCTTAAAATTGATCAAATCTATGATGTAGTTAGTAAAATGATTGTCATCATGAACAAGTGAGGGATGCATGAACATCTACAATATATTTCTCACCTTGAATGTCTGAAGAAATCTCATAGGCTGGTGGATTTAAAAGAAGATCCCTAATATACCTGATAGAGATAATATCACGGACACAACAAATACCAGAACAACATCAAATGCAAAAATAAGAAAAAAAAATTATACAAGATAGACAAATAGATAAATGTTATAAAGAAATAAGTGAACTATCATGAAGATTATATAATCACTTCAAAGTAGCATTGAAACAAAATTCAGTATTCAGAAGGTCTAACTGCTGAAAGAAGAGGAAGTTATCCACCAGAAAACTTTTTTCTAAGAAAATACTAAATGGGAAATACAGCGAAAGGCCTGTGCGCATACTACCCTCCCCAGACGGCCAGACCCCACTCGTGGGATTTCACTAGGTATGTTGTTGGGAAATACAGTGATATAATGAGACCTGACTGAAATTAGCCACATGTCTTAAATTAAGCTACAAAATCAGAAGGAATACCCCATTTTCGTCTGTGCTGCTTAGGGGTTACAGCTCTTTTATAGCTTGGACAAAATCTACTTAACCGACACAGTGTTTATCTAATGACCACATGATTTGGGGGTGTAACAAATACAAGAACTAATTCTGTTCCTTTGAAGTATTTCCATAACCACATTACGAATAGAAAAAGTCTTTTGGAACAATTCAAAATTTAAAATAAAGTACACTATCCCATACCAACATGTGCAGACTATATAATCGGCTTATGTCGAAGGAGTAAGCTACTAGTCAGGTGTTTAGCAAGTAACTTCAAAAGTTTGTCAATGGATAGGAGTGACTTGTCACTATTACCATGGATGGGAGCAAGGAGAAAGAGTTACAAGTGTGGGAACAGAGGCTATGCAAACTAGGCAAAGAGTTGTGTGGTATGACACAAAGTGATCTCCAGAATAAATCGGAGATCACATCCATGTAAAAACTTAATGATAACCATTACTTTATGGCAAATTAAACAAACAAAAAAAGATTCCACAGAAAAACAGAAAGGAATATTATTTCTTTTTCTTCTCTAACTAAAACACCCAGACCACAGATTAATTCATTGAACCCCATGCATTCTTCTCCTCCTCAATCTTAATGGTCATCTCTCACTCTCTCACCCCCACCCCCACCCCCACCCCAACCCCACCCCCCCGAAGTCACCTGTTGAGCTAAATCATGAAAATAATAGAACCTGTAAATTTTCAGAGACCGTGAATTGCCTATACGGGTGGACCTCTATACAACATTAACACAAGTTCCAGCTCGGATACACAAATATGAGTTCTTAAGGAGCTACAGGTTCTCAATATCTGGAAAACAAATACAGTCAATTGTATAATGCTGCTGTAAAGAACAGTGATCCCACATCTTTTGATAATTCTGTGGCTAAGACAAGGATTATTGAAATGGCAGCTAGGTGGAGCAAAAACTATAGCAGCACAGGTACAAAACAATTACTGCTGGTTTACGGGAGCTGGGGCTCTAGAAAGAAACAGAGAGAACTCCATGCAGTAAGGGCAGACAATTGTTTGCAGTAAAACAATGCTCACTTACAGGACTGGTAGACCACTGCAATGTGGAGGAAGCAACACCTTTAACAAACATGGAATCCCTTCGGTTGGAATAGCACCTAAAGGTAACAAACCCCGGAAACAGATGTTTCAGCCTAGGGTGACACCACCACATAATGACAGAATGTAACTGAATTAAACAAAGTATAATCATTACCAATTTGTGTGGCAGTTCCAAGGTGTAAAGGACGGGGCCTATTTTCTGAAACAACAGTGACATTTCTGAATGGAATGTCATCATCGAGACCATAAAGCTCTTTTACCTGAAATTTTCATTACTTTGCATGTAACTGAAGTAATGAGGGTCACAAGCAATGAAACGATGTGAAGCCAAACCTTGAATAAAAGCTCATCGATAGGATTGCCATCCAACCATTCCTGCTGTCTAGCATTACATTCTCCCCACAAAAGTCCACCTTCACCAAACTCTCCCCAACGCGATGTTCCTGTGAGGAGACCCTCCAGCTAAATGAAGGATTGAATAACATATACATATATAAATAGAGTAAATTCAGAACAGATGTGTTGCCTTCTAATCTAAAGTTACATGCAACAGCCTAAACATCATTGTAGACTCAAAAACAAAATATTAGATCAAATAAACATACCAACCCCCCCCCCCCCCNCCCCCCCCCCCCCTTCCTTCCCACTTTTTTTGGAACTGGATAGAAAAACAAATTGGTTGAGTCAATGGAAGACCTAAAAGTAACACAGAAGTTGAACATGTTCGGGAAGTGTCCACAACAAACTCTTCAAGGTTTTGTTCGACCAGTCATATCCTATGTGGTTTTTAACATTTAAGTGAAGGCTAATTCACATCTAAACTCGCCTTGCTTCCTTGATTAAATATGAAGAACCAAATTGTTAACAACTTAACAACCACCCGGAATGCCAAAATTACAGAAAGATGTTAAAGTAGTTTTATCCTATGGGAAAATTCTAAAAAATTTCCTCTTCTTTTATCAGAAAAGAGATAAGGAGAATTCCCCATACTATAAAACTGCTTCTCATTGGAGTGAATTTCCCCTGAAACCATTCTCCAATGCAAGAAACATACATGAAATGACAAATGGAGATTTTCATGCTTTCAACTTATCCATGGTGCAAGGTAATGAGCTAATGTGGTCCTTCATGCAAGTTATCTCTTATCAAACTCTCCATTTTACCTATTTCTCTAGCTCATACCCCTNCCCCCCCCCCCCCCCCCCCTATCCTACTAGTCAATTTCAAACTAAAGGTTATTGTGAATGTTTTAGGATGGTAACATGTATGTATATTGATATAAAATTGACACCACTCAAAACTGGGAGTCACCCTTACTTACAAAAGTGAGCGCATTGATAGTACTCCTCTTCCTTTGTCATTTAATCTCACAAGGAATCTATAAGACAACAAAAATACAAACTTGATCTTCTAAATACATCTTTTTTGTCATGACTTGGACTTCTACTAAGCACACCATGCGGCACTTGACAACTCGCTCTTTTGCTTTTATGTCTCATGGTGGGAGTGCTAGAGCCATAAAATGAATCTTTCAAGATCTTGCAAGCTCAAGTAAGCTTTTTTGACACTAGATCGCTAAGGAATGTTGGATTTAGGAAAGACATAAGAGAATTGCTAGAGAAGGTTTTTGTATTGCTCAAGACTTGGAAGATTTGTTTGATTCTTGCTTGATTGTGTTACAAATGAGTGTCTCTCTATTTATACTACACACCTAAGGGCTAAGATGCAAATAAAAATTGCAAGTCTCTACATATTTACAAATAAGTCCTATTTCTAGAATACTCTACACAACTAGAAGATTCAAAGGACTTTCCATGCAAATCGATGGAATCCTAAGGCCTTCCAAGGGATTTCTCCAAGTCTCTAGAACCTTCCAGTATGGACTAGCTTTCTTCCTATGTAAGGCTTCCACATGGATAACTTTATGCCAGTGTGGCACCTACGTGGCATGATAACATTGCGGGTCATCACACTTTACACCAAAAGTAAAAAAAGAGCTAGACATTTTGAATCCCTGGTAACTCACCTGCCAAAGCTTGCTTTTGATCCTATAGATCGTGGATCTTAGACCTCAGATGCATACTTATAATGTTTGAAACTCGTAAGATACCCAAGTAGCCTCATGGTAATAGCTTCATCGCCCAAGTCTAAGGAGGACTTGGTAAGAGAAAGGGACGAAATGTAGAGCTTCCTAAGAGAACATTTGCATATTGTCTTATTCGATTAAAAAAAAGTAAAAGATTAGTACACATCGGATAGGGGTTGGGTCGGATTGGTTTTTTTAATTGAATTTGTATTTATTATATTTAAAAAGTACATTAAAAGATCACCCATCAGAAGATGGATTTTCCAGCAAATGATTTTAGTGTTACTAAGGGCAAAATTTGTGATTTTTGTGTTAAAAAATATAGTTAACTAACTTTAGTGAAAAAGACTCATATTTATATGACCATCTATGAACTTACCCATTTAGTTCCTCAATTAGAATAAATTGGAGTTCGAGTATCGAAATGAATTTCGCTGAGAACTTTGAGGGGCCATAGATATATATTAAACTAACAGATAATAATAATTAAGTAGCGTTACCTTCTCAAAAAAAAGGATAATAATAATTAAGTTCCTTCCATTTCTTCCGCCTCTTGAAAATTGGTAGCTTAATTAATATTCATGAAATTAGTTAATCAAGTGTTACCTTCTCAAAAAAAGGATAATAATAATTAAGTTCCTTTCAGTTTTTCCATAGGTAATCAAGTGTTACCTTCTCAAAAAAAGGATAATAATAAATAAGTTCTTTCCATTTCTTCCATATCTTGAAAATTGGTAGCTTAATTAATAACTCATATGAAATAAGGTAATCAAAACCTCTATAAATACCCAAGTGCTTAACATTTTATTTTCATCACATTTTACATATAGTTGAGCATCACCTCATTAGGTTAGTTTAATTATTTATATTTCTTCACATTATTTGTTCCTATAAAAGTCAAATCTCTCTGTAACTACTTCATTTATGTGGATTTTTTTCAGTTGTTATAGAGAGGTGTAACAACTACATATTTTTCTGTTTTTCCTAGTGATTAATTAACTGTGGAAATGCCCTTGCCTATCCTATATATATATATAACACAGTCAAACGTCTCGATATCTGCATCATCTATAATTAATTGTTGTTTTATAGAGATAAGTGTTATAGAGAGGTTTGACTTTAATAACTAATTATTTTCCCTTTTTTTTAACAATTATTTAACAGCAGAAATGGCTTTGAACTCTGGTGATGCTGGTGATCGGATGCGCGAGATCTGCACGGAGCTGGAAGACGTACGCCACCACATAAGAGGGTTGGAGTTGCAGATGCGAGATGCTAGATCAGCACGCAACGTTGGAGAGTTTATTAGCCTGCTAGATAGGCGTGCTACTTATCTGGAAAGAGAAGCTGAGCTTGAAAAGGAACTCAAGACTAAATTTAACTTTTTTTACCGTAGGTTTCTGTAGTTGATTTTTATTTTCTTCCCTATATGTAGGAAGATTATAGGAATTGTTATAATAATTGAATGTTGGGAGAAAAACTGAAAAAGTTAATAAAGACAAGAGAATTTAATTCTCTTTGGATTTGAAAACCTACACCTAAATGATGTGTTTGCTTTAATGTATATGTATGTTTTCCGCTTTCTTTATTAATTGTCTTCACAAGGTAGGGTAAGATTTGCGTACACACCAATTTCCATATGATCACGTAACTACCACTTTTTTCACAAAAATCACTTAACTACCATTTCTAACACAAAAATAACTGAACTTTTGGGTATACAAACACAAAAATCATACAACCTGAAATACTTACTTCCCGGTGGATAACTCATTTTTAAAAAAAATAAAATTGATAAATATCAATTCAATTAAAAAGCATTGACCTAACTCAACCCAAAACACATATGAAGAAAGTAAAATATTAAAAGAACGGAATAGAAGTACAAAACGTTCAGCGATCTCCACAACTACTAGTCCTTCTCACCCCCAACTAATATTTTCATTGATCTTGTTTATATATTTCAAAGAAAGAGAAGGATAAAAAGTGCTAAAGAAATGACAGAAAATGGATAAAGTTGCCTAGAACATAGTGTCATGGAATCTCTGCCATATCAATTCAAGGCATAATCAACTAAAAAAAATATTTATGCTAGTCCATTTTCTATCAAAGTTGCTTTCTTTATTAATATATTTTAGGAAAAAAACACTACAACATGAAAACATGATAGCATAAACTACAAATATCATTACACCAATAATAAAAAACATGATCTATAGAACAAATACTTTTAAGGCAACAAAAATGAAATTTAACACCCAGGGCATATGCTTTTACACCCGTGACTTACAACTCAAATTCTGGGCACAGCCCTATGGATCTACACCTTTCATTTTCACCCCGGAGTGTTTTTGGTACACCCCACCCTAGGACTTCCCCCAAAATCACCTTTGAAAGCACTGGCAGCAGGTTGCTCCATTTTACTAGGTGGATCTTCCTTTATCACTATTGCCTTCCCAAAGAAAGTTTCTTCCTAGAGCATCAATCTTGTTGACCACAATTACAGGATTAGGAACAAGGACAACATGTAAGTGGACATAACATCTAGGACAACATTAATGAGCACCAAGCTGCCTCCCAATGATAAGTACTGGCTCTTCCAATTGGAGAGTTTCTTCTCACACTTCTCCATTACTCCATTCCATATCTTCTTGGGGTTACGTTTTGCCCCAAAGGGCATTCCCAAGTAAACAGCGGGTAATTCTCCAATTCTCCCCCCAGTATGTGAGCTTGTTCTAGCTAATTCTTGTAGATCTGGGACCATTCACTAGGTAAACAAGACTTTTATTCCAGTTGAGTTGATATTTTGTCCAGAAATAGACTAAGGAGTACAAAAATTACTCTCAATAGCTTTTGTAGGTCTCTATCTGGACCACAGAAAATCAGAGTGTCATCAACATATTTTAGGTGAGATATTTCCACGCAACAGTCGCCCATTGATTAACCTTGAAGCCCCTAATCCAGTTGTTTTTCTGTGCCCTCTATATCATATCATCAGACCCTACATACATTGCTACAATAAAATAAATGGGGACAGTGGATCCCCCTGCCTAATTCCTCTCTGGGAAGGAAAGAACCCTGTTGAATTGCTTTTAACAAAACAGAAAATCTGGCTATACTAATGCAATATTTGATCCGCCTAATCCACCTCTCTCCAAAACTCATTTCTTCACCGAATCCAGCAGATAGTTCCAGATTATATGATCATAAATAAGCCTTTTCAATGTCTAGCTTGTATAGGATGCCAGGGGTCTTGTTTCTGCCTTGTGTCTACACATTGATTAGCAATTAGTGTTACATCCATCATTGTAATCCTTTTATAAGGTCATTTGTTGTGCATCTACCAACCTTGCCACCACTTTCTTTAGCCTCTCATTCAACAGTTCTACCTCCTCAAAAAAAACAAAAAAAAAACACACTTCTGAAATAAGTTTTGATGGGTCTGTAGTTATTTAGTTCTTTGGCTCCAAGTTTGTTGAGAATCATGGCCACAAAAGTTGCATTGAAGCTTTTTCCAAATATGCATTGCTCATGGAAATTCTGTACAGCAGCTATGACATCTGTACTGACCACCTCCTAGCCCCAAATAAAGAAATGTCAGAGTAACCATCAGACCCTGGGACTTTATCCCCTGCAACATACTTCACTGGTTCCCATATCCCTTGTGGGAAAAATGAGTTTTGAAGCATCTCATTATCCTCAACTGTTATCCTGGGCCAATCCCCCATACCACCTTGAGGCCTCCACTCTTTGTTTATGTGTAGAGGTTCGGGTAGAAAGACACTATCTCTTCTTTAATAATCTTTGGATCTCTTATCAGTACCCCTTCCACTTGCTACTGATCAATGTTGTTATACCTTCTTCTGTGGCATAGGCTGCTCTATGAAAATAACTTGTATTTTGTACTCCCAACTTCAACCATAAAGATCTGGATCTTTGTCTCCGTGCTTCTTCTTTATGTTTCACAATCTCTTCATATTCCATGGACGGGGATGTCTTGGTAAAATTTCATCAGAGAGATTCCTCTGATCATGAATTTTATCCAAGTCTTCCACTCCATGCTTTTCTTTTTCATGCATAAGTACTATTGCTTGGTCTGCAGATGTAAACATATGCTGGTTTTCTTCAACTTGTTACCCATCTTTTTCTTCTGAGTTCTCTGAGAACTATGAACTATATGTCTCGCAACAATCGCTTTAATCGTTTGACTGCTTTGTGTCGTAGTATTAGCAGACACTTCTTCGATTAGTGGATCAAGCCTTTTATAGAGGAAGGGCTTCTTTGGTTTTTGATTCCAGCAGATTTTGAGCAAAATGATCGGGGGCCAAACGTTTTTTCCCCTCTGCTTTCCCAAGGCCTTTAGAAAAAGATAGCTCATGTCCACGTGGTAGGTCATGTTAGTTATAATTAAATCCTTATGCTTCCCTGCTGCTCACCACGTGCAGTGTCCCGCCTTTTTGAATTGAGCTCATCCCCTATACTGTAGGGTTCTTCTGTTATCCTTTGGCTTATACTTCTTTCATTCTTCTCCTCTCCCATCGAAAGCGTTGACTTATATCTGGATCTCCAATACTATGCCTTTAAGCACACCTTTGACAACATTGGCTCCACCATTGAAAGAAAATCTTGAAATTAATCCAGAACCAAGTTCCTTCTAGAATATGTACCGTCGATTGCTTCGAGGAGAGGTAGGGAATTATTTAATAGTCGCGTAGTCTCTTGTTCGTCAATATGTATTTCTACCTATTGTCTCATTTGCTTTATATCTTGCTATTTTGTTATATTATTCTTACAATCCTGCTTCAGAAACATTTCTTTTGAACCGAACGTCTATCGGAAACGGCCTCTCTACCCCACAAAGGTAGGGGTTAGGTCTAAGTACGTCCGACCTTCCCCAGACCCCACTTGTAGACCCCACTTGTGGAATTATACTGGATAAGTTGTGGTTGTTGTCGTTGATAGCTTTGAGGAGAAACGAGAAGCTATTGTAACCCATCTCAAAAATATTTAGATGTATCTGCTTCCATATGCTACTCGCCCATCTGCGAATTTCCGACAGGATTGGGACGTCAAAGGTTGTTGTTGACAATTTTCCAACCAAACTTGCTGTGTGATTGTTCACTCTCAATATAAAGGATCTCCCCATGCCTGGACTTTTGCAGCTCCCATCTGTCTTGAGGCCCATCAGGACAGAATCCGAATATAAGAGCCCTGAATCTGTTGTCTTAAATGGTCTTGGTTCTGGATTTCTGGTTGACACCTTGATTTAATTGACCTATCAATCTTTTAAGGCAATCTCCATCTACCCTGAATTAAATGTCATCTCAGGGACAATAATAATTGCTCTCCTCCTACCTTGAATGTTAATGATTGTAATGTACCGGCCATGACTGTTGTAGTTTCTTGCGCAGAAAGTGTCTTATGGTCACAAAGTCTCCAACTTTTAACAGAATTCCCCTTCACCTACGATGCTTCCTTTAGTGTGTCACACAGCCACCTCATTGTCTTACTCTTGAACATTGTTGTTCTGATAAGATTACTGCCTCTCTCCATCCATTCGTACCATTCCCCTGATCTGGATCATTCCTAACAACTTCAGATGATCTGAAACCCACTGTGAAGTGTATTGTATTGATCCCCATGAAGATTTGTAATAAACAGACTATTTTTTGTGTGTCCTAATGAAGATTCCAGCTGTTGTACATGAAATGATGGAGCCTATAAAGGGGTGTTAGAAAAGGAATAGGTTTATATAATCCTATTAGAATAGGAATAGGAATAGGAATAGAAATAGAAATAGGAATACTAAATAGTATCCTACTTGGTAAAGGATTGTATTCTAGGGTCTATAAATAGGGTCTCAATGTAATAATGTACACAACAACAACAATTCAATAATATTTTTCTCCTATATTTCTCACATGGTATCAGAGCCTCTACGATCTTGGTAAAAAATCAAAGAACTTCTGCCAGCGGGTGGCACCCATATATGTTGCCCGTCTGGCCAATGATTATGTTAGCAAAAGTTGGGTCACCATGTATCTTTCCGGTGACTATTTTCTCATATCTAATTTGTGTAGCACCGTGTCATCATTCCAGTGACTACTTTCTTATATCTAATTTGTGTAGCATCGTGCCATCATTTCGGTGACTACTTTTTCATATTTAATTTGTGTAGCACTGTGCCATCATTCCGGTGACTACTTTTTCATATTTAATTTGTGTAGCATCGTGCGATCTTTCTGGTGACTACTTTTCATATCTAGTTTGTGTAGCACTGTGCCATCATTCCAGTGACTACAATTTTATATATAATTAGTGTAGCACCGTGCCATTCTTCCGATGACTATCTTTTTTTGCATATCTGATTTGCATAGTACCGTGCATCTCTCCGAACTACTTTTTATATATAATTTGTGTAGTACCGTGGATTTTTCCGAACTATTTTCTCATATCTGAGTTGCATAGCATCATGTGTCTTTTCAATGACTCCTCAAATTTGATTTGCATAGTTCCATTCATCTTTCCGGTGACTCCTCAAATCTGATTTGCGTAGGGTTGTGCCACCATTCCAACCCTACCCGTATAACTTTTCTTTTTCAGTAGAGTCGTGCCATCATTCCAACCCTACCCATATTATTTCTCTTTTTCAATGAGGTCGTTCCATCAATTCGAACTATCCTATATAATTTCTATTTTCTAGTTGGGTCGTGACATCATTCCGACCCTACCCATATAATTTTATTTCTTAGATTGTGACCACTTTCAACCATCAAATCTCATACTACGGCATATGAGCATGTTCCGACCAATTTTTCAGTGACTTTCTTGTTTAATATCGACTTATCTATTGATTCCAACATGATCCACCTACTTTATACTAGATTTTGAGCACTTTGCAACTCAGGGGGAGCTTAGTAGCCTTGCATGTCGATTATGTGAGTCACTCTATGGTCTGAAATAGTCTTTGCAAGTTTGGTTTGGGAAGTTCAACATTGTAATTTTATCACTCTATGTTTTATCGACATTATGCATCAAATTCAATATTTCATGAGAAGATTAAGCACATTGAGATTGACTGACATTATGCATCAAATCTAGTATTTAATGAGAAAACAAGCACATTGAGATTGACTGTCAATTTTGTGAAGTCGACTGATCAACTTACAGATATCTCACCATGCCCCTCATTGGTCCTCAAGTTAATTACATTTGTAACAAGCTAGGTACATGAATTGTATGCACTAGCTTGAGGGGGAGTGTTAGAATAGGAATAGGTTTATACAATCCTATTAGAATAGGAATAGGTTTATACAATCCTATTAGAATAGGAATAGAAATAGAAATAGGAATACTAAATAGTATCCTACTTGGTAAAGGATTGTATTCTAGGGTCTATAAATAGGGTCTCAATGTAATAATGTACACAACAACAATTCAATAATATTTTTCTCCTATATTTCTCACAGGACACCTTGTCAATGTCATTCCGGTGAGACTTCTTATTTCTTTGATAAGTTCATTCAGGTGGAACTTTGTATCTTATACGGATCAAAAATAGTATTTTATTCTACTACTTTCCATGAGCACAGTTGGGCCGCTATCCCTAAAGTTCTAAATTTCAAAAAGCCATTGGGACCATACTGTATGCAATCAAACCAAATTGTTCTCCTACAGAGACACGGTGAATTGGTCTCTATCTCAAATTTAACTTCACCTACATACATCCAAACAAATATATGCAACTATAACTAGAATGCCAGAGTATGTGGGTATTAGGTCCCTTAGCCGAGCTACTTAACTCCCTAATTAGCAACGGTAAAAACAAAAGAGCAATCTGCAAACCTGAAGAATTGTTCTTCAATGAATTATGCAAAAACAAATGATGGCATTGATAAGTACGAAGTTTGGTGACTACAGTTTCTTCAGTTAGGCCATCCTCCACAGAGTAAGTCTTCATAGTCTCATAAACAGAGATAATGCAATACCCCTTCGCTGAACGGGATATTCCTGTACCCACCAAATAAGAATCTTAGTTTGTGATTTGCAAGTGAAATTTCTTAATCTTTCATAACTAATAAATATGAGGTGCTAATGAACAAAAAAATTGTGTGCTACTTAAGTGATCAAGGGAGCAGTCACTAGTCAGTAGAATAGGACTTCTAGCATAGGAAAGCTCTGAATTATAAAATCTTGGAATGAAATGGGTCCAATGGAGAGGAACAGATAGTGATGATTCATGTGTGCCTAGGAGGGTGTGTTTTTTTACTTGGCTAGCCACTAGAGGGGTTATTTTGACAATGGAAAATCTTAGAAAGCAGAAGGTTGTCTGCGTCAATCAGTCTTACATGTGCAACGAGGCGGGCGAGGCTATGGATCACCTTCTTCAACATTGCGGTCTTACCATAAGATTATGGTGGGATATGTTTAGATGATTTCTCACTCCTTGGACAATACCAAGAACCGTGAAAGATTTCGATGCTCAGTTGGATGAGCGGGAGGAGGAGAAGCCAAAGGACTTCGAACGTGGTTCTAATTGCATTAACGTGGGTTGTTTGGAGAGATAAATAGGAGAGCTTTTGAAGGTGTAGAGTCAAGTTTCTTGCAGTTGAGGAGTAGTCTCCGCTCCCTTATTTTCTTTTGGTGTAAACAGAAAATTCCTCGTTGAATAGAGGATTGGCTGGAGTTTGCAGGGTATCATATCTTTTGGTATAACCTTTGTATAGGCCGTTTTGGTCATGTTTATGAATGAGAATACTTTTGCTTGATTAAAAAAAAAGTCTACCCAAATTAGCTTGGAGAGATTAGTTGCTTGCCATATTCTGGCTTTTAGCTGGAGAATAAGTGGTCAAGCAGTCATGACAGAGGTCAAAGCTGGACAGTGCATTTGCTGGGAAAATATTGATAAACACAAGGTCAGCATTATGAATACTGAAAAAAGTAAAAAGTCAGGCTTGGACGTAAACAACTTACAATCAGAACCAAATCACCAATGACTCTCTGCTTGCAAAATTATTAACATGTTCCATGCATGGGCAGCAATTATTTAGCTTTAAAACTAAATAGCAAGAGAAACCAACTTATGCAAGAAAAATTTGCTCTGTCATACCAACAACAGGCATTGGTTCTGGAAAATCAAGATCTTGATCATCTCCAACAAGGCCAAAAACATAGGGACTGCCTGGATGTGCATGCCTAAAATATTGAGAACAATTCAATTGTAAGACGCCACATATTAGGATCATTCAGCATCCTTTCTAAGAGTATAAAAATATTGGTGATGTAGATCTTACGAATATGTAAGATACTTTGGTTATGCTAGCATGCTGAAAAGCTTTACTCATTTCTCACAACTAATATTTTTGCATCTTAGCAGACATTAATTAGTAGATTCAACTGACATGGAAAAATCCAAGTGATATAAAAATAAAAACTGTATAATCGCACCCACAAATAAAATTGTACTTATAAGAAATCTTGCGCTATTCATAAGTAATTACCCTGATATAAATCGGCTCTTACGAGCACGAGCTTGAGTTGGACCCTGAACTTCCTCCACGACACACTACAAATGCAAACATTACACAGCTGTACAAATTACTAAATCTGTTTTGTGCATGCTAAAAGGAAGTGAGGACAGAGAGGCACTTGAAGCTATATGTGGAAAAAAGATTAGGAGGGAAGAAGTAGGAAGATATCAAGTCAAATGGTCAAAAGACATCATTTTAATTCTTCAAGAGAAAAAGCCAACTCTGACAAGTTCATTAACATACCAATTTAAATTTCCACTTCACCTCTCATGTATTAGAAATATATAAGAACTTATCCAACAAAAGGGATAATGAAAGTTCCAACTGACAGTTTGGGGATGGCACTAACCACAGAGAAACCATTACGTGTGAGATCATCCAACGTCTGTCTTAGATTCTGTAAAAAAGAACAAAAAATGACACAGTTTACATGACAACGAGAGAAGGAATAAAAGTAAATAAATACCATAAATTTATCTTGAAAAAACAACTTGGGGACATCAGAAAACTCAGCATACTCTGCTGGCAGTTTCTCGGGTATAATTGTGCAGGAAGATGACAGAATAGAAGTGCACAAATTTTATTTTATGTCGATATTGAATAGGAACCAATTCAAGGAAATAAGGCAGTCAAAGGTATTTTCACTCAACGAGCTTCAAAAAGAGGGAACCAGTTATGCTTGAAAGTATTAAAAAACAGTAAAGGCAAGGAAATAAAATGAGAAAATCAAATGATTTCCTATATCATTGGCATATTAACAGCTTAGACATAACTAAGAGCTTCTTAACCCTGTTAAAGGAGGTAAAGAAAACAAATCCAGCCTCAAGCTTGGTTTACATGGTCACAAATCTGGTTCACAAGAGAAATCGGTTCTGAACCCTACATTAGCATGGAGGTCCATTCATGCAAAATATGTAATCCATGTACTGTATAAACCTTTTGAACGGAAAATAAAAATAGAAAAAACATATATATAAAAAGAAAATGAAAACAGTACCACAACAGGACAACCAGCTTTTGGTATACTATCTGAGCGCAGGCCACCAAATGGATTTAAACCAGCATATTCCACAAGAATACAAGCATCGAATCCAATTGCTTCATAAAAATCACCTACCTGGAAAGTCAAAGAAGAACAAGAAGCACTCTTCATTGATTTTGATCACAGCAGTCCTCATTAATTGAGGAACTGATATGTGACTTTCAAGCACATTTAAAAGAAGAGTAGATGAAAGCGGTAAAACCATACTCTACAGAGCAAAACTTCACGTGGAAATTTTGACTTGAACTGCAACATCTCCGAGTTAAGTGTTCCCTCTTTAAGACTGATAAATTAACAAAGGTAGCCTTTGGTAAAAAAAATTGAAGTAATAGATAGACAAAAGCACAAAGAGACATAAGCATATGATAAATTTACAAAGGTAGCCTTCAGTAAAAAACTTAAGCAATATGAGACAAGTAATAGACAGACAAAGACACAGGGAGACATAAGCATATGTATATTACACATGTGTGTAAACTTTTACATGTCTGTGTGTAGACCTGACAGTTAGTAGTCTGTACATAACTATTTTTTGCTTCTTGATAAGGTCAAACTTGAACTGTACCCTACAATTGTTTTTTGGACGAATTTGTTGCAGCCTGGATTCATTTTGCTTTTAAACAAGGTTTCCTAAACCATGTCAGAAATCAAATAATATTATTATGGGTTCAAAATGTATTATTTGATTTCTGATATGGATTAGGGAACCATGCTGAAAAGAACATCATTATGGATTTTCGCGCAATTTGCAAAGCTTGTCAACCATCATTTAGCGCATATTTATTAATATATGATATAAGTATTGAAAACACCCCTAAACTCGGCATAAACTATTAGTTTCATTCCCGAACTATTGACAGTCACAAAAACACTCCTTTACTTGACTAACTGAATTTAAATACACCCCCGATCTTGCAACATGAGTGAAATACATCCCTAAATTTTCGCCAAGTTTAGAGGTGTTTTCAACACTCCTCTTGGCCTTTTATTAAGAGTCTTATACTCCTACAAACCACTTACTATGTCATGTTGTATATCGGGGGTATATCTAAGTTTAGCTAGTCAAGTAGAGGGGTGTTTTTAAGGTTGTCAACAGTTCATACGGAACTAATAATTTGCAACAAGTTCAAGGGTGTTTTCAATATTTTTCTCTTAATATATTTATATCCATACGAGTATAGGCAGAAAAATTCAGCATGACAAAATTGAAATACTTAGATATTGGAGTTTGCATTTTCATAACTCAACAACTCATTTCTGACAAGATTATATCTATATGAGGATATTAAATCATGAATGTGCAAACAACAAGAATATCAATAAGGAAAAACGAGGAGATCTCAAAGAAAGTCTAAAACTTTTCTCAGCGGAGCTTCAGATTCCAATCTATAGAGGAAAATGTTAGAATAGGAATAGGTATATACAATCCTACTTAAATAGGAATAGGAATAGGAATACGAATAGAAATAGGAGTAGTAAATAGTATCCTACTTGGTAAAGGATTGTACTGTAGTGTCTATAAATAGGGTCTCTCTATAATAATTTAGATACAACACAATTCAATAATATTTCTCTCATATTTCTCATAGAATAAACTAAGAAATACAGAAAATCTATTCATGTAGATTTACAAATTAAAACCTGTAATTGAGTTTATGGAGAAAAACAAAGAAATTCTCCCAGAACCCTTCTCTCTTTTTTTTCCTTTTGAAATGGCAAGGATTGAGATTCACCCAAAACCCATGATTAAACTCTTCTCTGAATTGGAAGAAAAACTAGTTTAAAGATTTCCTAAAGGAAGGATCAAAAGACAACATGAAAGAACTAACCTTCCATTTCTCAAACTCGGATCCACACCCAGCAAGTTACAATATGTAAGCCTCTTAGCCAGTAGAACAGAAGAAGGCTTTCTCAAGAATTCCATTCTCTAAAACATAAAATCATGGTGGCATAACATTATACACTAATTAAACAATTGTTTGCACTTGTTAAAAAAAGGAAAAGAATCACATATTTAAATTCTGCAATAAATCAACCCAGTCATGAAGAGAAATGTAGACAACCTCTTTCCACCACATAATATTAACATAGTCTTTTTCCTCTGGAACACTTTTTGGTTGTTTGAATTTTTTTGCCGTTGTGGCAAAAAACTTCCGCTCCTTCAAGTAACGTATCTGCTCTCGGCACCTGACACTCAATGGGTGACAGAAATTGCAAACAAAATTTATTTGGATCCAGAAATTTGTCATCAGTAGTTGATATGAGAGTTATATGAAATAATTTATTCAAAAGAAGCACATATAATCTAATCCCGAAACTTAGAATGATAAAAAGGAACTTCCTTATTTCACAAATATCTTAAGTGCGTCCAACTCGTAACAACCTGTAGGCAAGCACTATGTATGCCATCAACCATAAGTCATTGATTATTCCTCTATTTAAGAATTCTCAGTTAACTATCAAATATACAAGAAAAACTCTGATCCTCTTTACACCTTAAAGCCTTCTACTTCTACTTATTCAGTCCTCAAAGCTTTATCTTTCCATAAACCATTTAAAAAACATCACAGGTGCAGTAGCTATCAGTGATTCAGCCTCAAACTGATATAAAGACCTAGATGCAGTTTCAAGAAACCTTCTACAACTTGTCCAAAATATGAAAGATGCAGGCTTTAATAGTGCATCAAGCCCAAACAAGACAGTATCAAAACCACCAGGTATGAAAGTTTCAGAAATTATAAACACGGAAGAGAAAGCTCCTAATTCCATGGCTGAAAGAGCAAGTTTTCAGTTAATAAACTAAACCCCCGCTCAGTGGCGGAGACAAAAAATTTATTAAGGTGTCCAAGAATAATGGTGTGTGGCTGTCAAAATAAAACAAAAAAATATTGTGCTATTTGGGGTTCGAACCCGGAACTTCTTCATTTAAATGGACACCTATTACCACTACGCCAAAAGCATAACTTTTGTCAAGGGTGTCCAACTTTAAATATATATCCTTTAAATGTAGAATTTGACAAATATATACAACTTAATTTTCCGACAAAGGGTGTCCAACTAGCTCTAGCTACGCCCCTGCACCCCGCTAGTAACTAGGATTGCAAGGGATTAGATAATCTATCAGACGCTGACTTACTGTGGAGGAAATCGGTTATATTAGAAGAGAGAGTCATTCGCTTCTTATATTATTCATCTATTTATTTATCTTATCTTGTAATGCACCATTGAACCTCAAATCGAGTTTATTCAAATCTCTGCTCACACGGTGCCTCAAGGAGAACCTGAAACTGGTTGTTACTTCACAACAAGAAGCATACAGAGCATTCACAAAGAAATGGTGTACATGGAAGGAATAAAGCAATGGTGAGAGACTACTCAACGAGTGATACCTATCTTACTTTCCCTTTTTAAGACAACAAAGATTATAAGGTCACCCTTATACAAAAGTAATGCATCAAGTATGGAATCACATCAGCTGCTACTCTTTGATAGCCTCGTCAAATAGGAGAGCTAAGGGTTTCTAGTAGATAATTTTTTTTCAATTTAGAGAGAGCTCTAAGTTCTTAGTATGAGTCGGCTCATTTACAGTTAAATGGAAAAATGAGAGTTAGTAGGATCACCAAGCTAGCGGATCGGAAAGGGTTGTATGAGTGTCCTACTCCTGCGTGAACTTTTTGAAAATGAATCACCTGAACTTATTCTTAATTTAGAAAGTAACAAATTTGATTAATGTTTGGGCAAGAAAGGTGCCACATACAACACCATATTATTGTAATGATTCACCAATAATGTTCACCGGCTACCTTCCAATAGTACTATAACTTTTGGAAAAAAGGGTTGAAGCAGCATTGGCGCGAGGTGGGGGCCAAATTTAGTTTATCCTTCATTCATGCTTTTGATCTATCTAAACTCCAGAAAACTCCATTGGTCTGAAGTAGAAAAAGGTGGAAGCTTGGGCAGAACTAGTCATCCTGACGTGAAAGTAGCATGATTAGGTGATTTTCCACATATATCGGAACTAAGAAAGGTATGTTTTTTCACTTGGCTAGCTACAAGGTGAGTGATCCTGACAGCGGAGAATTTGAGGAAGAGAAAGATAACTACTGCCAGTTGGTGTTTCATGTGCAAAGAATTAGGTGAAGATGAATCACCTTCATCTACATTGTCGGATAGCTTCTTGTTTATGGTGGGAAATTCTGGATGGTTCATCCTTGAGTGGGTGATGGCGAGCACTGTGAAAGAAACAATATTATATTTTATTTTTTGAAAATGGTAATGTTGTACTCTTCAGCATAGGATATGCTGGTGACCTGCAAACAGAGGGGAACAAAAGAAGAGAAAAAAAAATACTTACAAGGATCCTAATAATTCTACAAGGCATGAGATGTTGCTCCTCTAGCATTTATGTGGATCACATAGCAAGAGAGGAATAGAGGAGCTTTTGAGGGAGTAGAGAAAGACTTTGTTTACTTGAAGAATAGCCTGTTTTCTCTTATTTCTTTTTGGTGCACCCATAGGATTCCTACATGCATAGATGAGTGGGTGTTATTTGTAAAAAAAAACATGTCCTCTTGTGAGGTTTTCTACTTTAGGTATACTTCTTGTATACAGGCAAGCTTTTGCCCTTTCTTAATAAAATTTATTACTTCATCAAAAAAGAAAGTAGCATGACTATGTGTCAATTTTAACAGTGAAATCCAACAATTTGAAATAAAGAATGACAGCGAATTCAATTAACTTTCTCACTTCCAATTACAGAAGTGAATTTTCAGGTACTAACGATTGAAAACATCAACCTTGATGAGCGCACATGGAACCGCTGTTCAGAACCTCTGTATCCCTGTTTCTTGTACTCAAAATAAGCGCAATTAATTTCAAAAAAATTTACTGCATTTGGTTCCTCTTATTGATAACCTTACTGCATTTGGATCCTCTTTCAACTTCACGAAGCATTGAGTCCCTCCTCTCAAAATCCACGATACAGTCTCACACCACCACCACCACCCCACATCCTCACAAAACACCTACCTAATAAAAAAGGGTACTAGTTGGTAGATCAAAAAATAAAAATGGAACTGCCCTCATTTATGCATCAGAGACTAAAGCCAATTTTTTACTAAGGGGTTCAAAATATGAAGAAGTAAACCCATGAAGAATTCAAAGGCAGTTCAATATCCACTATATATACATAAAAAAATTAATTTTAATCATGTATAAATAATGTAATTTTCCGCCAAAGAGGTTCCGATAAACCCCTGGGCCCTTACTAGCTCCGCCCTTTCTAAAGCTTAAGCAACTTAACTAATAGGCACCAACAAGAGTTGTGATGGAGTGGTAAGTACTCCTTCATCCATAACCAAAGGTCTCGGGTTCGAGTGTCCTGGTTACAAAGTCGACTTTGTTAGTAAGCGCTTTACCAACGCAGGTACCGAGGTACCAAACACTGAATGGGAAACCAAAAAAGAAAAAAAAAACTTAACTAATAGGCTTCACTCAACTCTCCAATACAAACACACAAAGATGAAAATAAAACAAGATATTAGGGCCTCTAGGTCTTCCTACAAATAACATATACAAGAAAAAGAAAAATCACATCTTTTTCAAACAAGATAACAAGTTCTTGCCTTCTGAACTTCCACAACCACCCCACCCTTAACTAACCCAACAACTAGTGATCTTTTCTCCAAATACAGAAACAAATACATAAAAAGCTTTCAACTTTATGCAAGTAGAAAAATCACATCTTTTTCAAACAAGATAACAAATTCTTTCCTTCTGAGCTTCCACAAACCACCCCATCCTTAACTAACCGAACAATTAGTGATCTTTTCTCCACACCCAGAAACAAATACATAAAAAGCTTTCGACTTTATGCAAGAAGAAAAAATCACATCTTTTTCAAACAAGATAACAAATTCTTGCCTTCTGAGCTTCTACAAACCACCCCATCCTTAACTATCCCAACAATTAGTGACCTTTTCTCCACACCAAGAGACAAATACATAAAAAGCTTTCAACTTTATGCAAGTAGAAAAATCACATCTTTTTCAAACAAGATAACAAATTCTTTCCTTCTGAGCTTCCACAAAGCACCCCATCCTTAACTAACCCAACAATTAGTGATCTTTTCTCCACAACCAGAAACAAATACATAAAAACCTTTCAACTTTATGCAAGAAGAAAAATCACATCTTTTTCAAACAAGGTAATAAATTCTTGTCTTCTGAGCCTCCACAAACCACCCCATCCTTAACTAACCGAACAATTAGTGATCTTTTCTCCACAACCAGAAACAAATACATAAAAAAAAATCAACTTTATGCAAGTAGAAAAATCACATTTTTTCAAACAAGGTAACAAATTCTTGCCTTCTGAGCTTCCACAAACCACTCCATCCTTAACTAACCCAACAATTAGTGATCTTTTCTCCACACCCAGAAACAAATACATAAAAAGCTTTCAACTTTATGCAAGTAGAAAAATCACATCTTTTTCAAACAAGATAACAAATTCTTGCCTTCTGAGCTTCCACATACCACCCCACCCTTAACTAACCCATCAATTAGTGACCTTTTCTCCACACCAAGAAACAAATACATAAAAAGCTTTCAACTTTATGCAAGTAGAAAAATCCCATCTTTTTCAAACAAGATAATAAATTCTTGCCTTCTGAGCTTCCACAAACCACCCCACCCTTAACTAACCCATCCATTAGTGACCTTTTCTCCACACCAAGAAACAAATACATAAAAAGCTTTCAACTTTATGCAAGTAGAAAAATCCCATCTTTTTCAAACAAGATAACAAATTCTTGTCTTCTGAGCTTCCAAAAACCACCCCACCCTTAACTAACCCATCAATTAGTAGTGACCTTTTCTCCACACCAAGAAACAAATACATAAAAAGCTTTAAACTTTATGCAAGAAAATGGAAGAACTTACAGAGTATGTGGAGAGAAAGAGAAGAAACGCCGGCGAAGTGGTGGACGGAGGAAAAGGGACAGTGAACGCCAACGGGGAACTGAAACGGCGACGTTTTTCGCCGTAACCCAATACATTGCTCGATATCAGTGCACAATACACAGTGTCTGTGTGTATTGTTCTTCCCGGCAGAGAAAGGTGTACTTTATATTATTTTCAAAAAATAAACTCTATAGGAATATCTATTAAACATTAGGGAAAGAATGTTAGTAGTAGATATTGGTATTTGGGACGGATTAATTACTTTTAGAGTTGAGCTAATTGCATAGTCATACAAAATATTGTTTTGACAAATCTTGATAATTAATCACATTGAAAATAGTGAATGCATTCTAAAAGGAGGTTTTCTTTCAATAGATTGTCTGGAGCAAAGCAAGGCGTGATTGTTTCATCATTCTATGATCGTCTATTTTTTCATCTCTAAATAATGGCATTTCAATGTATTTTATTGCAATCATTCCAATCAATTATTCCTCTTCTGGATCATTGGGATGATCGATGACAATGGCGTACGCAATATTTTTAAAAAGATGGTGTTGATATTTATAGAAGAAAAAAAATTATCGTACTTATAAGTAACTCAAATTGCATAATCAACTCATGAACCAACACGTCAATTGATAACTTTTGCTTAGTAGTGTCATTTTATTAAATATATATGTGCAACTTTAAATCCACCTGTGACGGGATATGATTTTGTGTGAGAGAGGTATAGACTAGCCTCTTCTTCTCTTCTTCTTCATATAATTCTATTTTGTCATCGAGTACTATTTATCAATATATTTATCTTATATTTTACTATTTGTTTTTTTATTTTTTAATTATACTCTTTATGAACCAAGAATTTATCAAAATAATCTTTCTATCTCAGATAGTGATTAAATTTACTAGCATATTATTTTTTTAAATTCCTGATTATGATATTACACTCAAAATATTATTATTGATATCACTATTGTATTTAGGATAAATTACCCTAGACATCTTGATTTAATTGCTAATATTACTAATTCCATAGCTATTTCTATTCAAAGCACAAAAAATTATCACCTAATAATAATTACTCTCTCCGTCTAGCAATAGTTGTCCATTATACTATTTTAGGATATCCAACAAGACTTGTCTATTTTATGAAATTAATGGATAATTTTACACTTCGTTCATAATTTACCCTTATCATTAATTATAGTCATTTTCATATTACATTTTTAAGACATTGTATTTATTATATTTATAATAAAATTGCCTTTTTATTTATAATTTCTTAAAAAGTGTGCAAAGTTGGACAAATATTATTGGATAGAGAAAGTAATTTCATAGATAAAATTAGAAGGTCGATTGAGAACTTACTCAATGAACTGTATGACTGTTGATCTAATCTTTAACCTTTAACTTGTAAAGCAAAATGTGAAATAATCATGAAATTTCACCCAACTCTAAACAAAAAATGATAATTAATTGTTTTTTAAATTAATTACCACTCTTTTTGAGGTATGCAGTCAATCTCACCGGCAACTAGATGTTAAGAAGTCCCACGTCCGTAGAGGGATAAAGAATTGATCTCGATATATATTTATAGCTCAATCATGAGACAGCTCAAAGGTACAATATGAATGAAATATCATATATATCGTGTTACCTTATCTTTATTTCAAAAAAAATTGTTTCTGTGATCACACAGCCAAGTGCAAGAATGCCTGCCTCCACTGGCTCAGTTGGGTTTATTTTGTTTTCTTTTAATTATTTTATAATAAAGTTTGCCTTTTTCTATACCAAGGTTGTGGTTTAGTGGTCAATAAAGTGAGTTGAGGACCCGAGGTCTCACGTTCAATTTCTAGCACAAAAAAAAAACACTAGGTGATTTATTTTCATCTGTCTTAGCTTTATTGGACAAAGTTAGCTGGTAGCTATTGTTGGTGGGAGGCAATGGGTATCCCTCGGTAGTGTCTTAACCTTAGTGGACAAAGTTAGCTGGTACATGTTGCTGGTGGTGGGAGGCAATGGGTATCCCTCGATGGACAAAGTAATTAGCTGGTATATGTTGCTGGTGGGAGATAATAGGTATTCAGTGGATTTAGTCGAGGTCTTAGCTTTAGTGGACAAAGTTAGCTGGTACCTGTTGCTGGTGGGAGGTAATAGGTATCCTTGGTGGACAAAGTTAGCTTGTACATGTTGTTGGTGGGAGGTAATAGGTATTCAGTGGATTTAGTCGAGGTGCGTGAAAGCTGACGGAGTGAGTACTTTCTAGCTTCTGGTTAACTTTCTTTCCTATTGAACAGCACATGAAAGATGTTGAAAATGGTAAAAAAAATGTCTAGATTTATGTCTTTTAGCTGTCCTAGGTGCATGGATGAATGACCTTTTGTATTATCTAGTAACTTTTATGGTATTATTAATGTGGCAAGATTAAAGTGTATGTGTGAAAGTACTTAATATGTGTTATTCTAGAATACTATTAACACCTATATAAGCCCTTCTGGGAAACTATGGTTAAACGTTTATAAGCTTTGGTTCATACTGTTGTGTGTTTGGTAGGGCTGACTAAGGAAGATGTCTAGTTTTAAGACTGTCTTTGATTTTATCAAGAGTGTCCAAAATCACGAAGAGATCTACTGGAAGATGGTTGCCAAAGATGGGAGCTCTGATATTGACTTGAATTCTTGGGAACTGTCTACTATTGGCATTGGTGAGAAAAACTTGCTGAGAGATGTTGATATGGTAGAGAAATTTCGTTGTCCAGGCATGGATGTCGGGTTCAAGTTGAACTCAGCTTCTCTTGCGAAGCAAAGGGTGGTGAAGGGACATGTGAAACAGTGAAAGGGAATCTCTCATCAATGAAAGCCTATGATGAGACATTCTTGATGGAGGATACAATTAAGTTGGCCCCTATGGCAAGGCGAGTCCTCTGCCCTGGCAGGAGTGGGTTGGAAATGCTTAAGAATGCCCCGTTGTATAACAAAGTGGTGATGGCAGGTATTGAGCCTGCCAGCTTAACGGACGTAACTATGATGTTTGCTTGTGAGAAGCTTGCACTAAAACCTGACATGCGTCACATGTTCTTGAAGGGATATTTGATGTTAATGGCATTTAACTTAGCTGTCATATCAGATGTGTATAACTACAAGAAAAATGATATTAAAGCAGAGTTGGTTGCTGGTGTGTCGCCAGATTCTAAATTGAATCTGCTGATGATGGAAGATATTGTAGTTGACGTGGCCCATTTTTCACCGAATGAGGTGTCTCTATTGGTCGAGATGTCTTGTGAGTATCCAACAAGGCGATATGGTGCTGCAAACATTTACAATAATATATATATGTCCAAAGATAATGTTACGTTTACATCGGATGATCCAAGTTACAAATTCCCACAGGATATGGATTATGGTAGTCCTGATATGATGTGGATGAACCTGCTGAATATAGCAATCAAGTTTCATACTCTTGATGATTTACGCGAGGTGATAAGAGACTTCCGTGGAATACCCGGGATGTTGCGTGATGTCTCTCGATGGGGGAAGCAGAGTTGTTTCACCTTGAGTTATCCTCGAAGCTATAGTATTAGCACTGCTGTTGAGAGTTTGGCAGAACAGTTCCCCGGCGTGCTGAGAAACAGCAGGTACTATAGTACTAGTAAGTGTGTGGTTGTGGATTTGTTGTTGAGTAACATGTTACGAATGAGTTGCTACAACATAATAGAACAATTAGGTGCCATTGGTAAGGTAGGTTGCCCTTCTGATGATACTTTGAACGATCAGTTCTTTAACTTGAATCTACTGAACAAGGAGTTGAAGTCAGATGTTGAGGAGAGCAACTCCTTGCTGCAGGAGTGGTATGGAATAAAGAACTGTATCATCCAGTGTCTTTTGGAGGGAAGCTGAAGGACATGGTTGTTAAAATGGCAAGTTGTATGAGAAGTGGTGATACTTCTTTTCTCAGACCACAACTATTGCATCCTTTGCCTTACTCGGCTTCAAGGAACACTACATGGGCTGTGGTGCATGGATTGAGGAAAATCGAGCTTGAATCTACTCAACTAATCAATGCCACATTGAAGCTTAATCAAATGACCAAAGCATACGCGTGGGTGATGGGTGTTCGTGAAACATTACCTAAGGTTGGGTTGAATGCACTGTGTGAGGTGTACATTGAGAACCTCACTTCAAAGGAGAGTGAGTTCATACAGTTGGTGTTGGGTGATTATGATATCAACATTAAGCACATGTTGGACAAAGAATTGGACCCGAGAACTGATGAGCTCGAACTGGGGTGCAGGCCCTTTTATAGTTCGTCCTTTCCAGGGACAAGGTGCACTGTTGTGTTCGACTCAGATGGTGTTGGGATGATAGTTTTTGACAGTGCTTCCAGTTCTGTGAACGCCAGTGAGTCGTTGGGAGTTCCTACTCCTGCAACATTTGGTGCAGCTGCTGTCAGGACAGCTGCAGTGGGTGCACTTTCTGATGCCGATGTTGACAGATTGGTGGATGTATCACCTCAAGAGACTGCACATGGTGTGGCACCAGATCAGGCAGGTCGAGCATTTGGTGTGGAACGAGCTGGAACTGATGCTGCTGACACTCAAAGAGCTGGTGGACAGGCGGGCTCAGGACGTGGTGCTTCTGTCCATGGTGGTCGTGGTCGCACAGCGAGGTGGAACTGGACAAGCAGGTAAAGACATTCTAGATGGAAATCATTATTCGACTTCATAAATGTTAAGTGTCTTGATTCATATGTCTTTTAATTATTCTAGCTAGGTGCATGATCTTTTCTATTATCCAAGTAACTCTTATGGTATTAATGTGGTTAAATTTAAGTGTGTGTGAAAGTACCTATTTGACAAGAGGGAGTTACTCCGTTGGTAAGCACCTCCCCTTCCAACTCGAAGAGTGTGAGATTGATTTTCTTAGTAGCGTCCTTTTTTGTGTATGCATGTAGTCAAGAGACATTAGCTTAACCCTCTATGAGGATTCAACATGTATATATAGCTGAATCTATAAATACATCTAACCTATAATAACCTATAAGACAATCATAAAAACTTTTAAACGTGTCAAAATAAAAATAATAGCATGAGACACGCTCGAAAGTACAATATGAATGAAATATCGATCATATGAACAGTGCATTTTGGAATATAATTCAGTCGGAGTGATAATATTATAGGCGGCTGATACATAATGCTATCTTAGATCTACTTTGATCAAGAAACTGTACAATATTAGAAAATGAAGGACCTTTTTTACTGTCAGTATCAAAATCTAATTGGTAAGATTATACTTCATTGATCATTTATTATTCTTTATTTCAACATTCAACAGCTATACTAGTCACTTTTTGCCTCACGCATTTTTATTCTTTCTTAAATTTTGTGTGTCAAGTCAAAATCATACAAAAAAATTGAAACGAAGGGAGGAAGTAATGGTCAAAAAGCAACAACATGCATTTTGTCCCTATATACAAATGTCATACAGGATCTTTTACTACAATTCACAAAGGACAGTTCAGAAGCTAAGTGTGTTCTCTGCTACTGGAAATGGCTTCTTTTTCCACCAGCTTCTACTTCTTTTCTCAGCAAGGTATGCCTGTTCGTGCAAAAATCAGTTTTTTTTTCACAAGAATTGATCAAAATCACTGTGATCCAACTTTGTTTTTTTCTCTTTTATGTGCAGAATGTCGTGTCTTTATCTGATTTCTCTCCTCTATATCAGTTTCTCACTCAAAGACCCAGGAGAAAATTTTCCAAGAAAATTGTTTCTGTGATCACACAGCCAAGTTCAAGAATGCCTGCCACCACTGGCTCAGTTGGGTTTATTTTGTTTTCTATCAAATATTTATACTAATAAAGTTTGCCTTTTCATATACATACGTGTGTGGCTTAGTGATCAATGAAGTAATTTGAGAACCCTAAGGTCTATTGTTCAAACTCTAGCACAAACAAAAACAATAGGTGATCTCTTTCAATCTGCCCTAGCCTTAGTTGACACAGTTAGCCGATATGTGATGCTGGTGGGAGGAAATAAGTATCCCGTAGATTTAGTTGAGGTGCGCAAAGGCTGGCCTAGACACCACGGTTATAAAAAAAAAACACTAGGTGATTTCTTCCAGCCATCTTAGTCTTAGTGGACAGAGTTACATGATACCTATTGGTGGTGGGAGGTGGCAGCATAGCAGGTATATCGTGGAATTAGTCGAGGTGATTTCTTCCCATCTGCCCTAGTCTTTGTAGACAGAATACATGTTACTAGTGGGAGGTGACAAGTATCCCATGAAACTAGTTGAGGTGCGAGAAAGTTGACCTAGACACCACGATGATAAAAAAAAAAATTCTCCTTTTCATATTTGGGGAATAAAGTTGCAAACTTTCCCATATAGCTTAATGGTACTTGATGCTTGTGATTGTGATTTTTTTGTTTTTTTAGGTGAAGAGTTGGATGACTATGACTGAGAAGTTGCTGGCTAGGGCTTCTGAGAAGCTTCATGTGGTTCCAGGTGAGAATTTGTGGGTCAATGTTGATGTTTTGATGACAAATGATATTACTGGGCCTGGTGCTATTGGAGTATTTAAAAGAGAATTTGGAGAAAATGCCAAGGTATGCTAAAATGGCCATATTGTTTAATTAAGTTGAGTTTCATCTTTGTTGTTATATATGGTTAGAGATTTATGTTTATAGGTTTTTCGGAGTTTTTAGTTTATGCACATTCACAATTGACGAAAATGCTGGAAACTTCATGTATAAACAAGAGCAAGTTAGAGTTTGATGTCTCCAAAGATATGATTCAATATCTTACTCCTCATTCCTGAAAAATTGTGTGACAAGTTGAAAAGGGATGCTTTTGTGTCTCTACTTAAAATCATTCATATCTCGAACATTTCCCTCTTGGTAACTTGAACTCCCAAGCTCATGGTATAAAGAGGGCAAGCATTCGATCGTGTCTAGTTGAGTTCTGTATCACCTAGGAAAGTAGAATTTCTGCAGTAACTTAACTATACAATATACCCTGTAATGAAGCATCTGCACAGGATCGGTGATTCATAGTTGAGGTACTGAGAAAAGTTGATGCAGAGTACCATGCTGTTCTAAATTCTAATCTAGTAAAAACCTCACTTGAACAGACCTTGATTTTCCTGTTGGGACACTTCTATGACTCTAATAATCCCAGGGATTGTTTGTTTTCTTCATATCTTAGGTCTGGGATCGTGAAAAGTAGTTGTCATACCCGATCACTACATTTTCACAGCTGATGAACGAGCAAACCATAATGTAGACACGCTGAGGGACTTCTGCAATGAGCAAAATATTAAGTACTTTTATGACATTAAGGACCTCGGAAACTTCCAGGTATGATATTGCGTTTATATCCCTTAGCAACACATTATGGGTAACTCCGAGCTTTTGTTTCATTTTATAACTAAAACATAGTGGGACTGAATATGTTGACAGGCTAATCCAGATTACAAAGGAGTGTGCCACATTGCTCTTGCCCAAGAAGGTCACTGCAGACCAGGAGAGGTGAAGTTTGTGCTACACACGCAAAAATCCTAATATGTCTTCTCCTCCATTATACTTCTTTTGACTTTGTAGGTTTGTCTGCAGGTTTTAGTAGGTACAGACTCGCATACATGTACTGCAGGAGCATTCGGTCAATTTGCATCTGGAATCGGAAATACTGATTCAGGTTTTGTTCTGGGTACTGGAAAGATTTTGCTCAAGGTATGTAACTACTTTTATCCTATTTCTTATTGTATTTGATTTTCACTTGGACCACATGTAAAACTGTGCTTTCAGTTCGCATCCAGAGACCACATTCCTTTGATTCATATACTTGTTATTGAGTATAAGTAGAAAAAAAGGATATATACCTATGATGAATATCTCAAAGTTAAGTTAATTTAGCGTGGATCGCATGTCCATGTCTCATTTGACATATATGGTATGTATTATCTACCTGAAGTTTTATATGGTGTCGTCATTTAAGGAGGCAAGCTCATTGAAATGCTGAAAATTCTATTCTTTAGATCCCCGCGTTTCAGGTTCCTGCAGCTCTCACATAGATCTACTGTGAAATACAGGTTCCTCCAACTATCAGATTTGTATAGGATGGTGAAATTCCCAATTACATACTGCTGATAAAACAACATATGACTACCTTAAGGTATTTTGCTTATGATAAAACAACATATGAGTAGATGTCTTAATTACTCCCTTCATCTTCTAATTTGAGTGAAATAAGACCAGTTCTCTTGCTTATGAACATCTTTCGTGTTTTTCCGTCACAGGAAAAGACTACTGTGCATTATGAACCTGTCTACAGGGATGAGCAAGCCAGGTATCCAAAACAAAAGACATTGGTATATAACCACTCGTGTTTTTTCGTAACCATTACGTGTCTCCAATTTCATTTATGAAGGAGAGCCTTGGAGCAATGTTAAAAGTGTCTCCGTGTGACTTTTAGGTCACGGTTTCAAGCCATAGAATCAGCCACTGATGCTTGTGTCAGGGTACACTCACTTGGGGTGCAGGCTTTTCCCCAGACCTTGCGTAAACACGGATGCATCATGGCTTTGTTGAAGAAATAGCTTAGCATGTATGCTAAGATGATATTCATTATGACTTATGAGGTGATTGCCATAAATTCCAGATTTCTTGCGGAGTATCATTTCGACATCTCAAAGTTGGAGCCCTTAGTAGCAAAGGTGGGTCATAATTTGGCTGTTAATACTTTGATATATACATCATAAGTGTCTTCGTTTGTGCATATGATCTTCAATATTTATATTTTTCTTCTTTTATAAGTTTTCCAAATTTCCCTACTAAAGAAAAGCAAAGTACTTTCAATCTTTTCGTTTACTTCCTTTCCTATCGAATAGCACAGATGTTGCTTTTCTGATGTTCAAACAAACACATTTTCGTAGATTAAGAAGACGCCATGCACTTATTTAAGTCTGCTTGAAATATCCTATTATTTATTTTTTTGCATGTACTCTTTAGCCTCATTCTCCTGGTAATCGTGCTTTGGCAAGAGAATGTGAAGATGTTAAGATTGACAGAGTATATATTGGATCATGTACCGGTGGAAAAACAGAAGACTTCATGGCTGCTGCCAAAGTTTTTCTAGCATCAGTAAGATGATATCTCTTTCTCAATAATTTCACTATGCATATGAAAAGTATACATGTATATTCTGTTGATGCACAAGAATCCCTCNTAAGATTGACAGAGTATATATTGGATCTTGTACCGGTGGAAAGGCAGAGGACTTCATGGCTGCTGCCAAAGTTTTTCTAGCATCAGTAAGATGATATCTCTTTCTCAATAATTTCACTATGCATATGAAAAGTATACATGTATATTCTGTTGATGCACAAGAGTCCCTCAAAATGCATACCTTGTACCTTTCCAAATAGATCATATTCCTTTGATTTATAGCTGAATAAGTATTTTGTGCTTGTTAAGCTATGTACAGTACTACACCTAAAGGTGTCTGTGTTTTAGGGTTGAGCTAGGCTTTAGTGTCATATCTTTACATGGTATCAGAGTCAGGTTCATCCCCGTATGGGCTCCCGTTCCACACTCCTGTTGGGCTTGCATGAAGGGAGGGGTGTTAGAGTCGGTTAGAGTCCCATGTTGGTTGGGGAATGGTGATTTGCATACATGGACTTGAGGTAATCTTTCCCTCGTGAACTAGCTTATGGGGTTGAATTAATCTCAGGTGTCATATCTTTACCGTGCTTAGATGCTTCTTGGTGGAAGTTTGGGATGTGATATTTCTCAGACTTTTTTACCATATTTCTCCCTAAGATTTCTTGTTTGGTTGCATCTTTGGTGGCTAACAGAGTTTTGCATCCTCACAGGGAAAGAAGGTCAAAGTTCCAACATTTCTCGTCCCTGCTACGCAGAAGGTTTGTGCTCTTACTGTATTGTTCTGCCGGATTCAGACACACCTATATACAACATGAATGTCATGGTGGCATACCATATGGTTAAAAAACAATCACAAATTATCTGTCCGTTATAAGATTTCCTCCGGTTAATGGATAGCCATTTGTTACCATATGATACAAAACTTTGCAATGTTTCAGGTCTGGATGGATTTATATACTATCCCAGTTCCAGAATCTGATGGCAAAACATGCTCACAGATCTGGCTGCGATACACCAGCAAGTCCTAGTTGTGGTGCTTGTATGGGTGGCCCTAGAGACACTCATGCTCGGTTGAACGAACCTCAGGCAAGCTTCACCAATGCTAGTGCATTTTTTTTGATTGAGAGTCTTCAAGTTACTTATATGAAAAGTGTTAATCGCGCTATAGCAATGTGGAACAACATTGAGCTGATCAACGAACAATTTGATTTTCCAGGTATGTGTTTCAACCACAAACAGAAACTTCCTGGGGCGAATGGGCTATAAAGGAAGGTCAAATTTATCTTGCATCTCCATATACAGCTGCAGCATCTGCATTAGCTGGTCAAGTTACTGATCCTCGAGATTTTCTGCAGTAACAATCTTGATTATTCATGTTAAAACGCGCTAAAGCTTGAACTTTTCTTTGTAATGTACACCTGAAGATGTTTGTGTTTCTGATTTCAGTGACAAAATACAGGTTTTTCAAGTACTCTTAGCTGTAGTTACATTTATTTGCTTGTGGAAAGTGTAAAGACGTGCTGAATTTTTTGAATCGTATCATTTAAAAGATTAATGTCTCGATATAACTTCTATTGTACTCTTTTTCTCTAACCACACGTGACAATACTATGTCGATGGGATGAGATTCAACTCCACGACTTCTACTTGTTCTGATAACATGTTGATAGCATGGACATATCCTATTTGTGTAAATCACCATGTACCAAAATCAACACAAGTTAGTCTATTTTTTAATTTTATGTTATCATAGATGTATAAGTAACTATTGCCTAAATGAATTCCTATTTTTGCAATTTCCCCTCTTATATTAGAGATAAAAAAAAAGTATTATATATAGTTATGTTTACACCCTTAACCAAAAGTCTCGGGTTCGAGTTCTAGGTATGGAGAAAATTTTATTGGGAGCACCATCTCGGAACGAGCTTTGCAGTGCGCAATTCGTATTTAGTCCGAGCTCATTGGATTTGGACACCTGGGAAACCAAAAAAACTTTGATGATCTTTTTTTAAGACAATTTGGAAGTGACACGTAATAGTTGGTGACTGAGATCTGAACTCAAATAGTTTCATCATTGTGTAGGGTTCTATTGTTAGGATAAAGTGGAGAAAAAAGAACAAACACAATGGATAGCGCATGAGGTTTATTATACTTTATGTTAGGAACCTCCTAGAAACACTATACAAATAAAAACTTACTATAGTTAGTATTTGTATCATTTAACGGAAGGGAAATCTTGAAGCAACGATAAAAATATTTTTATGTAGCCTATAGGTTACAAATTCAAATCGTGAGATGGATTATTCACCTTTGCGTTAAGACGAGGTATCTACGTATACACATAACACACGAGACGTAACCTTATATTGTGTATATTCATTAATTTAATATAAACATCGAATGAAAGTACACTTTACCATACTTATCTGGTCTCTTCATGGACTCCACAAGGAGTATTGGAATACAGTTGTCACTTGATCAATGAAATAAATTATGTTTAGAATGACTAACATTAGTCATAATCAGAATCATTTCATCATAAGAATATAAATTTATATATAGTAGTGTATTTGTTTTTTAGTATTCCAACCTTATCTAAACTACTATGTGATTAGACAAACTAAACATAGTATATACTTGTGTTTAGGAGGAAATAATATATTTTACATGAAAAATGTCTACTAGTAAGAAAGGAGCTAATTTTGATGGAACATAAAATTACTGAGGGACAAAGCTACAAACACATAGAGACAAAAGTCATTCTTGATAAAAATGACACTCTAACCCTACTCACCCCCCCCCCCCTTTTGGAGGGTTAGAGGGTTAGGAATTAAATAATATTGAGTTAACTTGCACTATGGTACAGTAAGGAGATGTCAGAGATTGAATATGGTAGGCGTAAGGTGACAGAGAGATAGGCCAAAGAAATCTTGAAGAAGAGCGATTAGATAGGACATGACACAGTTTTAGCTTACCAAAAACATACCGTTAGTAGAAGGGCCTAAAGGTTGAGTAAAAGAGTAGAGGATCACTACATGATTGTTTCTTTCACTCTGTTTATTTATTATCTATCGATTCTTTTTCATCTATGTATGTTCTACCCTTGTCAGACTTCACTTACGAGATTATACTGGTATGTTGTTGTAGAGTTAAAGTGCATGCACTATATCTTGAAAGATAACTTTAGCACAAAGCACATGATAGGACTATGCACAAACTCAAACTTAAATTCTCAATTTTTTCAGTCATGTAATGATGGACAGAATCCACAATAGAGGATTTGATAAAAACTTTCAACATCTAGTGTCTTTAATGACTTCACCACTAGCAAATTCTTTATAATATATTATCTTATATACCACCAAACAAAAAGAGATTGATCAACTCAACATTAAAATAAACAAATAAATAAATAGAATTTCTTGCAACAAACACAAAACACACAAAAAGAGGAAAATAGCATTCCCATATTTACATCATGAGAAAGGTAGGTAGATTTTGGGGCAAAAACATTGGTGTATCAACTATATGAGGGGGCTTGAGACCTAAACCAAAAAAAAAAAAACACAAAAGTGGGGCATTTTTTGGAGAGTAAATGGTGCAAAACAAAAAATGCAACCATGAAAAAAGTAACATTATCCCTATTTCTGTTTTACTTTTTGTTTCTTCCAAACTTTTTTTACCAAGCATGTTCCTTGCACCAAGCATATTTAGATAGGTTTTCCTTTGTGTCTCTCTTGTTTCTGAGGGATTCTTGGAGCTGAAAATAAACCAATAACTAGTGTTAGAGCTAAGGAAACAAAATGACAAAAAGGCTATATTGCTCGGACTCTCCAAAAATGCACTACTTTTGGATTTGGAGGATCCGACAGACGACCCCCTGCACCCCGTAGCACTTTTGAAGAGTTTTCGAGCAATATAACAAAAGGAGAGGTAGAGTATGTTCTTTTGGCATGGTTATGTACATACCAAGTCCATTAGCCTCAGAAGTCCTCATGATTCTTAGCCTTTTCACAGTGTTGAGAAACATCCTATAACACATGAAAGTATTAGAACATATAAAGAACTAGAGTGAGGAGCAAGAAATGATAACAACTTGATTTAGCATAAATGTAGATCATACTTTCTATGCTACTTATTCATGACGTGTAGGGCCCGTTTAGGGAAAAACACACCTACCAAGAATTTCTTCATTCCCTGAGGACTCAGGTCTGAGACCTTTAGTTAAGGATGGAAGGATCACATATATCTCACCACATCAAGGTAGATGGTGTTTCTCCATGCTACTGATGTACTACACGTATCCATAATATTGATAGTTTATGCCTATTATTTTAGTCGTTTTCATTTTTGTACTTCCTCGTTGGAAGATGAAGGTGTGATCATTTGTTTTCATGAATTAGGTCCACCAAAAGCACCATGCATAATATATATACTTGAGAATTGAGATCATCAATACCTCATGTTTGCTTATATATTCTCTACTTTTTTTTGGTTTGTGGGGCTTGATGAAAACTTAGGCTTCTAATATTTCGATGCTTTTTGCAACTATGAAATAGTAATAATTAAGGGAATTTCTTACCCAAATGGTACATCTCCAACAAGCATCCAATCTCCTTCTTTATCCTCATATGTGAGCACAAATTCAGATGATCCATCCAAGAGCTTAAAAGACTTAGTTGCTTGTTCCTTTTCACCGCCTATAAAAAAAATGGAACATCAACAATCACTTCATAACAAAAACATCACAAAGCATACAACCGATTCGTGTCATTTAGTCCCTTTTCTACCGTAAAACATGGGGTGCTCCACGCCCGTGTAGAAGTATAATGCACACGAGAAACAAATAACTACACTTGATCTAGCCAAAGGCTGAGCAAACTAGTTTTTAGAGCTAATTTAAGTAACAAAACAAGAAGTAAACTTTGAAACAGAATCCATACTTTTGGTAGATTTGAAGAACATATCCTCCAAGGTTTCGGCTAACGATTCATAGCAAGTATGAGCATTCAAATCCACCTTTCTTCCAATAGGCAAACCATCCATATTCACCTTCACAAAACCAAGATGCCCCTTTTCTTTAACAGAAGCTGCATCATCCTTACTGTTTCCGTGATTGATTTTCTTCTTCGAGTGCTCCTTCTTATCGTTCCCGCCAACTCCCTTGTCGTCATCAGCATTTAGAACCTTTGATTGATTAACCAAGCTGTTCATTCTGTATGCCCTTATGGGTGGCCATCCCACAACCTGACTGCTTTCAGAAATCAAAATAAATGAATCATCAATTATATACTCAATCATCCATCAAGAATCCAAATTCATGAACTTTGTAATCTTAGCTAAAATGAACAAGTCAAAAGAAAGAGTTGAAAAAAAGAGAGGAAAGAGGCATATGAATGTTTGCAAAATGTTTTCTTTTTCTTTTCTAAAAAGTACAAAAAAAAAAATTGTCAAAAACTATCAAAGTTGCACTAAAAGTAGGATTAGAGGGAATATAATGATAGACTATCATAATGACAGGGCAACCAAAAGCAACTTTTTTGGCAGATTTTAGATTAAAGGTAATGAGATGAACAAAGGTGATGCATGCTCTGCCAGCTTCTTAGAACCAGTAATTAAAAAATTAAACTAATAACTCATCAAAGACAAAAGCTAAAACAAATTAAAGGAATATATACTCAACAATAAAAATCTATTCTTGACTAGATTAAACACAACTTTTCATAGATAAACATGAAACTATTGTAAAAAAAAGTTGTAATATTAAAGGAAAGAACTTTTCTTCAAGATCATGAAAACCCTTCAAGGAATACACAATTTCTTGAGTAAACTAAACTTAAACTTCATTGTTAGTCATAAAAATTAATGTAAAAGCTCTAAAATCAAAGAAAAGAACTCTGCTTTAGGAACCAGCAAAAAACAAAAGCAAAAACAAATCCAAGGAACACATAACAAAAATCCTAGAAAAAAAATGAAACTTTACATAAGAACCTAAAATCATTTAGTCCCTTTTGAGATACACAATTTCTTGAGTAAACTAAACATGAACTAAATGCAAAAAGACTACTAAAATTAGAGAAAAGAACACATTTTTATGAAAATTTATGAAATTCTTGGAAAGTGAAACTTTACATAGGAACCTAAAATCACTAAGACCCTCTGAGAGAAACACTTTCTTGAGTAAACTAAACATACCACCATGGCTAAACATGATATAAATGCAAGAAAAATACTAAATTTAGAGAAAAGAACACATTTTTTATGAGAAAAATATGAAATACTAACCTTGCACCAGTAGGAGGAGATCCAACCTCAGTTGTAGAACCAGCAAAATCAGCAGCTCTTTTAGTACCAGAAACACCACCACTAATGGATCTTTTAGCTGAAAATCCATTAGGAAAATCTTTAGCAGTTAAAATCCTACCATACTCACCCCATGGTGACTTCTTAGTCTTCCCCCCCACCCCACCACCCCCACCCCCACTGTTAAGGCTAAGACCTAACCCCAACTCAAGCTCTGTTTCATCCTCAGAACAAATACCCATATTGTAATCTTGCTCCATTTTTGCACCTTTTTCACTAAGACTTGGTTCCATGAAAAGGGGTTTTTTCAAGAATCTGTGAGTAAATTTCAAGAAAATGTGTAAGAGTAAAATGGGGTTACAGGGGATGAAGAGAATGTATAGATGGGGGTTGTGAGGAGTAGGGGGTGGGGTAAAATGGTGGAGGTAGTGATGATTATGGGACCCATATGTCTGGTAGTGCACCAAGCACTGTCCTTGAAAGATAATGAATTAAATTCTTGTTTGTTCATCAAGTTTCTTTAAAACCAATTTCTCAAAACTCATGATTTTGGGTTTTGGTTTTGTATTGCCATGCTTGCTTTTTTGGTATTAATTAGTACTTGAAAGTGTTTGTTTTTTCTTTGTCCCCTTTTGCCACCTCTTTTGTCCAAATGTTGGAAACAAAAAATAGTATGGGAATCATTTTGTATTTCTTGAGTTCTGTAAATGTCTAAAATTAACTTTACAAAATACTCCCTCCGTCCCTATTTAGTTGTCCATATTTTCTTTTTTAGTTATCCCTATTTAATTGTTCATTTTGACAGATCAAGAAAGGACAACAATTTTTTTCCTGTTATACCCTTATTTAAATAAAGTTGTCATAAATAAAGTAAATAAACTATTAAACTTCTCAGCATTGATTAGTTATCTTGAGTGAATTTATTTTGGAATTGTAAATTGTACTATAAGGGTAAAATTGTAACTTCACTATGCTAATCATTGTTGCCTTAATTTGTGTGTCATTTCTAAAGTGGACAACTAAATAGGGACAGAGGGAGTACTATCATGTCCATTTTTAATTATCATGTTACGTATTTTAAAAGTCAAATTTGACTAATTTTCAAAATTAAATTATATTATATTAATTTGATATTTTAAATTTAAAAAATTAGATATTCAAAAAAATACAAAAAGTACTATAAATTGCAATTTTTTACATATCGTAAAATGTAGGTCAAAGTTCTTATCGTTTGACTCTAAAAAGGGAAACTATGACAATTAAAAGTGGACGGAGAGAGTAATAGTATTTAATAGCAAGGGTAAAATAGATACAAAAAGTAAATTATCTCTTGATTTTCTAAATTGGACAATTTTTGTTGGACAACTATTATTAAACGGAGAAAGTAATGATCTTTTAAAAGTTTAAATTTAATTAGAGGTAAGGTGGAAAAGATTGTTTTATGCTTGGAAGCTTTCGATACCTCAGATTTATTTACTCGTGGCAACCTTCCAGCCGCCTAAGAGCAATGAAAAAGGATTTTCAGAATAATGGAGATTAGTGATGTACAAAATAAGGCTCACAAGTAAAATGTTCTTGATTTGCTAAAATGAAAAAAAAAAAAGTAAAATAAAATATCTATTTTTGATATAGATTTCAAATAAATTGAAATTGAGAAAGTATTTCTTTTGCGCTAAAATAGGTATGATTTTACAAAAATAAAATTAAAAAAAAATAAATATATATATATATGTTTATCACAAAATACCTGTCTTTTTAGTGTTCAAGATGATATTATTTATTTATTTTCTCATTTTCTTTTAGTAGTAATAGTTTTTAAGCAGATATAAATAAAGTAAATATAGAATGAAGAAAAGCTATATCTTAAAATTTAAATAATTAAGAATTTTCCTTTTTTAATTAGTATTTTTAAAATATATTATAAATAAAAATATGACAAATATTTTGAGATTACGAGAATAATTCAACTTTCAAAATTTATCAATTTAAATTTATATTATAAAATATATATTAAAAACTCTAATATATTTAGAGTTACAAGTATAATTAACTAAACATGCAGCTACTACATGATTGTCCTTTCAACTAATTAATCATTCTTGGTCTCATGCATGCAAAGCAGGACAGCTAAGGTCAAATGAGAATGAACATTTTTAATTTACAGAAATTAATTGTTACAATATATGTATTACTACTAATTAAATGAAATTTTATCTTACATTCTATCGTAGCATAAAATGAATTTCGTATAAGTTATGTATGACGATAATGATATAACTGTTGCTTATTATATTTAGCGGTAATGATAAATATGAATACTAATAATCAACATTATATATAAATATCACTAGAGGTTTAGCAACTCTGTAATATGTAATAACATTAACTCAATTATGTGACCAATGTTAGTCGTGATGGGATGATAGAAAATTTCTCCACTTTTCAAAGATTTCATGTTTGGTTGAGCCTTTAGGAATGAAAAATTTTGTTTAGAAACATCACCTTCAAAAATTAAGTTTTATAGTATACGGATGAATTTGAATCTAATCGAATCTGATAGAGATATCAAATATTAATTGAAATCAAATGAAAAGAAAAGAAGAAAAAAGAACTTTATGTGGTTGCTTGTACTAATTTTCTTTAGGATAACATAGAATCCTTTTTGAAGGCCCATTAATGTCTGCCACAATATGTCCAATTACCTATTATTAGTCTTGAATAAAAGCATTAACTTTTTTATTTAGTAAAATTGTTTTATATATAGTAACTTGTAGTACAAAGAATAGAATTTTAATGAATTTTTTGTACAACTGACATTAATTCCATTTTCAACCTTTACATCAAGTGTGAATCTTGAAAAAAGTTATCTTAGAAGGAAATCAAAGAAGAGAGAGGGCTAAGAGTCAAAATGTCAAATTTATCATTAAAAGACGCGATGGAATAAATAAAATTCCTATATTTTAAATAAGAAATCTTGAGTTCGATTCTTACAACAAAAATAAATAAATTAAATGAATCAAATGTGATGATGATCGTCTGAATTTTAATCAAACAAATATCAAATGATTATAGAAGAAATTCAAAGACATATATATTGGACTTTATGTCAATACTAGAAAGATTGCTTTCGAAAGACTCTTGGTTTAAGTGAAGTAAAAAATAGGAGTAATGAAAAAGAAAAAGCAACTCTGAAGAAAACATGACAACTAATAGGAAAGCAATGTCAAACATACAAGCAAGGTGAACAAGAACATCAACATATATAATATTGCAATCGCCTAGACATACATAATAAGCAACAAATCAAATAACGAATGCAAGAAACTAATATAATTAAATATGATAGCCACAATACCCTAGACTATCACCATGCCTAGCTAACTTGATCCGTTGAAAAGTAAGACAATGCTCGACTCTAACATTTCACCCTTACGTGATCTTCATATCTTCTATCTAAAATTATATTTTTGATAAATTAAATTACATTATGTCATATCTAATCACCTGTCCCGACAGAAGCATGAAAAGCAAGAGAAAAGAAAAAAAAATTAGCATGCAAAAAAAGGAAAGGAAAAGAGATAGAAAGGGGATATATAGAAGGAAAAGAGAAAGACAAAGTGTCATATTCATGATGAAGATAATTTAGAAGACTTTTGCCTAAGAATCTTTAATTAAGCATTTGTCACTACTCAAACAAACAAAGATTTCGAAAATATACTAACTATTACGTTTGGCCAAACTTTTTATATAAAAAATATTTTTTTGTTAGAAGTATTTGTTAAAGAAATATTTTTTTAAAAATAGTAATTTGTGTTTAACTAATTATTTTGAAAATATTTTTGTTAATATTAAAACAGTAATTTGTATTTGACAAAATTTTTAAAATGTTTAATGAAAAAATATTTTTCAGTAAATAAATTCCTTAAAAAATATTCTAATAAAACAAATAAAATTTCACATTTATTTACTTTCATGAAAACTTTTTTCTACCAAATACACTCTAATGCTATTGATTTTTTTAAAAAGGGAGTGCATGTACAAAACGTAAAAGATTTAAAAGAGAAATAATATAAATATGAAGGGAATAATTTAAGGTGAGGAAATTCTTCTTAATTAGGAAAAAAAAAGAATAGAATATTTGTTTGTTTTTTTGTTTTTCCCTAGTGGAATTGAATCCTTTATTATTTATTTTTGCTTTTCTTTTGTTTGATTTATTATTTATTGCTTTCGATAAATTAAAAAAAGTACGAATATGATACTAGCAATATACTACTTGAAGTCTACAATCCTAGAAATCCAAAATTTCAGGGATCAAGAATCACAATTTGGGGCCACCTTTGGATAATTTTGTTATTTTTTTATTAAGAAATTGTAACAAAATATATAACAAACATAATATTAGGGGGCCCTATGAGAGACAAATAATAATAATAATAATAATAATAATAATTAATTAATTAATTAATGGGATAACTTAAATAAGTGAATTGTTACAGTAGCTTTAAGGTAATGAGCAAAAAATAGTAACAAAAAGATCAATATATAATTGTATTGCATTTCTGAATTAGATCACATATACTATAAATAATAACATATCCAATATAATTTTACAAAAAAAATATGAACATTTTAAAATACACAAACATTACTCCTATTTTTATGAAATCCCTTAATTATTTATTTATTTAAACAAAAAAAAAGAGAAATCAAAATGAAAGAAAAATAACAATACCAATAAAGATCAGAGTGCTTAATATTAATTATCTTTAAAATCAACCTTTATATCTATTATGATTTCAAGATAATTTCACATAGAACAATACTACTTCCCAACTGGGATTTTTTGTTTTGCCATAATTTTTTTCAGGTTCTTGAAATTGTGTCAGTCGTCCGATATTGCTATTGAAACTCGATTAATTTCAATTCATGCATTGCAAGCAGTGGCAAAAAATAGAGCTTAAGATTTAAACTTGAAACCTCAAGGTTTTTGAACTCCCTAAATCACTAATCAATATCTAATCTTACATTTAAAAGTTTCAAAATCAATATATAGACATAAAAATTCTTTAAATGCATTATATATATACAATGTAATTTTTGACGAGAGGGTTCGGATGAATCTCCTCGACTACCTCTAAGTCCGCTCCTGATTATAAGATCTATTTTTATTAATGCTCAAACTCGAAACTACTGATTAATAGTGAAAATATCTTAACCATATCTCATCATTGATTTCTTTTGCCATATCAAATACACATTTTCTTATTCTTTAGTTTTTGAATACATATATTAATATGTTAGAGAACATTGTGTTCATTTCCAATTGAACCTAGTATATATAGATTGTTTTTTGTTCCAAGAAACAAAAAATTTAAAATAATACATTATATGCGTTTTCATCTAAATACCATTATTCTTTTTATTCCTTTAGCTCCAATGATCTTTAAAATCTTCTTTCTCAAAGAAATAAAAAAGAAACTGTGGAAAGAATATAAATAAAAGTAAAACACTTTTTTTGGTTCTTTTTTATCGTGCTTGTTAAAAGGAACAAGAAAATGATTTGTAATATACTCCAACAATACTTGTCAATTATTAACTTTACACACTTTTTACGAAATTATAAATAAAAGAGTAATTTTACTGTATTGCTCTTTGAATATAATAAACACAATCGGTCTTTCATAAAATGGACAAATTTTGTTGGACATCTCAGAATAGTAGAATGGAAAACTATTGTTGGACGGAGGAAGTAATATGATAAAATGAAAATATCGTGAGATAATAGACGATACGATAAATTGATGATAAATGGGATAATGTAAGAAGAATCCAAAAAGGCGAAAACTTGTCTCATCATAGGGACAATCCGACAAAGTGGGGCGCAAAGTCACGTGACTTAGAGCCACGTAAGCCGACAAAGAGCGCGGCAGACCGGGAGGCTTTGTGTGTGTTTATGGGACCCACAAATTTACCTGAGACAGCTTAGGACTTAGCACCCATTCACACCAACAAAAACATTTGTGCTATGTTTTTATGTTTACAAAAAAAAAAAAAAAAACTAATAAATTTCTTAATTATAGTAATATTTTAAAGTGGAAATTTTTAAAATTTGTGATCTTAAATATTACTTCTTCCTTCCTATTTTATGTGGCAACATTTGACCGGACACGAAATTTAAGAAATAATTGAAGACTTTGAAATGTTTATCAAATTGCCCTTTAAAAAATAAACTCACTTTTCTATCTCCTCATAAATGTATTGAAACACTATTTTTAAGATTAAGTGGGACCAACAAAGGTAAAAGAGGAATTGTACCTTTAAATACTTATCATATAAGGAAATGTAATATTCTTTTTGGAACTGAGCAAAAAGGAAATGATGTCACATAAAATGGGACAGAGGAAATATGTCATTTTGACACAGAGGTGATTTAACGTGGATGGATCATAGAGAAATTGTTATGTTTCAAAGTTTCGTCACTTTGATGAATGATCATTTGAGCTTTAATGCTATGAAGCTCTAGACTAGTGAGTCGTTATGCTTTTTTTCAAGCGATGAATGTTCACCTCTTTATTGTCATTGCTCGATTACTTCCTTTTCATGATCCGATGTGTATACTTACTACATTTACTTTTAAAATTTTAAATAGGAATTGTAACCTCATGATCGTTCACGTTTTGCATGAATTATCGTCTTCATGACTTTTTTTCTAGCTAGGCTGACAAAACTTCTAGAGAAGGTTGAATGTACATAATACTTAAAGATGAATTTTACATTGAAATAGGTGAAAATGAAGATTTAGAGGTATTGGGGGTGGTAGTGGATGTGGATTGTGGGGTGACGATATTTTGTAAACAAATAATAAATTTCTTTTTTTAAAAAAAAAAATAACTTCTAATGGAAGTCATTTTGTTCCCCTTTTTGGTTAGTACTAACTTAGTAGCAATCGCAGAGATACAATCAGAATTTCAAAGTTATGTATTCAGAATTTGTTATTAAATACATAATTTCTCCTAATTATTGGGTTAATTAAATATTTATACGTATTGAGTAAATTTTTAATTTAAATATAAAATATGATCTAAGCAAAATATACTTAATTTATCTAAATCCGAAGTAATACTCTACCTCTATTGCTAAGCAAAAGTAATAAGTAACACTCTTCAACAATAAGTATGGGTAGATATAACATTACGATATTAGATTCACATGAATTTAATATGTTTCATATAAATCATAAATTTATTTATTAAAATTATAGAACTAATAAATATCTCGAAACCTATAATTTTCAAAAATATAAAAAAATTAATATTATAAATTGTAATTATTGAACTCATAAAATTTAGTTTTGATCTAAAACGATATGTAACTAGAAATGAAAATTGATATACACGCTATCATATTTTCAAAAATAGCAGCCAAACACCAAAAGCTGGTTATTTTATTAAAGGAATATATAACAATATTCTCTTTCAACTTCAACTTCACTTTAACATAAAAACTTTATTATATACGATTCCATTTTGTCTTGCAAATTAGTAGAAAAATAGATATCTATTTTAGTCACGTCTATTAACAGAAATTAAAGTGTAATTTTAATTCGTTAAGGTCACCACTAGATTCCTTGTGCAAAAATATAGTTATCCACAGAATCAAACTGTCTAACGTTATTTTAAATTTAGCTTATGTATCATTTTAATGAACGGATAACTCAATTCTTAAAACATATCACAACCTCAAGTGGTAAAGAGCTGACATCAAGGTGCTAAACTAGCTTCACGTCGACGTACTACAGTAAAAATATTTTTTAGCGATAAAAAATATACACATTAATGAAGAGTAATAATTTTTTTTACTGACATTAGTTAATTGTCATTGGATCCAATGTCAGTATAGGCTCTAAGGACATTTATAAAAAGTAACAATTAAATACATATTATTACCATTAAAAATCATTTTTTGATATAGTGACGTGAGCTCTTAAAAATCGAAAGATCAACGTAATCTTTTATCTCTAAAATGTTTATTAAGCGATGACTCTTATAGAATCACTAAGACCGATTTTCATCTTGGCTCGATGGGTGAGTCTTGCGGTCAAGCTCATTGTTAAAGCTAAAAAATAATTAACAATGTATCTAGTTTAGAAAAAAAAAATGTTGATTTAACTTTATTTGTTTTATCGTGCACTTTTTTATGGTTCTTTTTTAACCAATAAAAATAAAAGATTAATTTTTTTTCTTTATTTTTTTATTATATATAAAAAAAAAATGTGTATTTGACAAATACAAAGGGACCCAAATGGAAGGAGGAAGATATTCCTCATAATTCGAGAGCTGAAATTTGAGATACGAACAATCATTCTGTCTCCACGCCTTCTTTCTTTTCTTTGTATTTTCAGTATTTTTTTAAAAATAAAATTTTGTATTAATAATTAATATATATTATTTATTTATGCATCTTTTCTTTTAGCTTTCACCAACTTTTGTTGAACGGGTTTAGTGTAAGCATATAGTATCCATATTTTAAGAGTTAAACAGGTTGTTTTCGATAGATTCTTGTCTCGAGAAAAAATATTGAGAAAAATCGTGGAAGAAAAAAAGGTCATGATAAAATATTATAGAAAATATGTTAAAGCATTCTGAAAACAAACAAAAGCAATAACTGCAACAAATAGTATGATAATCGAATTACGTACAATATATAGAAACAACAAATAGTACAGTTGAAATTAATGAGAATTAGAACTAGAGAAACAGTAAAAGAAGAAGAATAAGAAGTAATAGATGAGGAAGAAGAAGAAGAATCAATCTAAGATAGAAGAAACTGATTTATGAGAGTTAGAAAATCTTTCACAATTCTCTCTTATTGATTTATTTTAAACAAATGAGTACAAGAGTCATTATATATATACAACATTTTTGGAACTTAGTTAGTTAGAGATCCTAACTAACTTTTGGATAGGTAGTTATGTAACCAACTAACTAACTTATTAACTTCCTATTTTTGAATATTGAACTAACTAATTTTGCTCACTAATCTTAACAACAGTATTAGAAATCAAAGGACCAAAAGTTTGGAAAGATAAGTGAGACGCTTTACTATCTACTAACCTTCAACCCTGATTTGTGTCCTCCACACCTATTGTCTAAGGACATTTCCTAAGTAAGCTGAAACTGCGTCACGTTCTATCTAATTAGTTATCTCTCTTTAGTACTTCTTCGGCCTATTTCTACCACTTGTGAAACCATTATAGCCAATCTTCAATACCTTCCACACTAGGACATATGTGTATCTCATCTTCACGTATTTTAATTTTCTAATATAGATACACATGATCGATATGGTTGTGAGAGGAAAACAATAAATTCAGTTGAATCGGCCAGAATATTCATCATAAAATTTCAAACGTTTTCTCTAAACAATGGAGTACTCACTTTAAAATCTCCTAGGTAAATGATAGTATTTGTTTGGCCTTGAAAGTTTTGATCATTTTTGCCAATTAACCTCTAAATTTAGACAGCTAAATCCAAAAATCATTCAAAAATTATATCAACATGCTAAACATTAATCATGCTATAATAGTTAAACCTCATTAAATTTAATCTAAAGAAAATGCTGATTCAAAAACCAAATCAATATTAACAATAACAAAATGATAAAAGCCAATGACAGAAATATATAGAAAAAATATATTTATGTTACATTCGAAATTCATTGTCACAAAAGAGTAATGGTACGATAGTATCGACCTGCATTGATTTAAAATCTTGAATCTTGTCTTTGATTACCAATAACAATTAAGTAAATTGCAAAAGTGACATCAATTTTATTCCACTTGGGCCTTAAAAAAATTATAACCTGGGCTTGGGCTTTTTTCAAAACAATGATCTGCTGCCAACTGATGGGCTATAGAACCTTGTGTTATATTTCTTTTGAGGCTTACCACAAATGCATTGGCATTCATATCCCATTATGTTACCAAAACAAGAAAACAATCCACTCGAGCCACGTGCATGCCTCCTCCCGTGACGACCGGTCGAATGGTAGCTGCTCGAGGCATGTCCCCGGTCGTACACTGGTGGTACCTCCGTCCTCCACCTCTCGAGTTTGGACCTGAGCCCCTCAACGCTCTCGTCCAAACTCCAACCATCCAACACTGAGCTCTTTTGATCATCCAACGGGTATTTTTTTTCGGCCACGGCCGCTGCGACCTCGGATGCTGAAGGCCCAATTTCTGAGTCAGTCCAATGATGAGCATTTCCCTTAATTGGGCCTCCAAATACAAATTTTCCATTGTGTCCTACCCCTTTTGGGCCCCCAAACTCATATCCATGAAAATTTTGAATGGGCTTTCCAATAACTGTTATGGGCTCTTTGGGCTCATCAACTTTGGGCTTTGTGAGAGATTTTTCATCAATTTTTTTTTCATTTGTGGGCTTTTCTTTGTTCTCAAGCTCTAAAGCTATAAGTTTGAGTTTGGGCTTATCTTCTTTAGGCCCAGTATTATAAAGTGATGACTCTTTACTCACAATTGAATCACTTAAAACTGAGCCTGTTTTGCCCTTTTTACTTTTGGGCTTATCTTCTTTAGGCCCACTTACCATAGAACTTGCTTTGCCTTTCTTTTTTACCAACATTTGTGGTGGAGGCTCCAAAGAAATACTAAGAATTGAGCTTTCTTTGTCATAATTATGTGTTTTATTCTTCTTTTTTGAAGGTTTTGCAACTATTGAACCACTAGACTTGGGTACATCATCGTCGAATTTGACACGTTCGCTACGTTCACTCTTTGTACGTAACAATATTGGTTTTATAGTAGTCACGTTGTTATTATTGGTGCTGGTGTTGTTGTTGTTGTTATTGTAGTTGTTGGTAGTAGTGGTGGTGGTGATGGTTTTTTCGTTGTTTGTTTTCTGGTTGTGGTGGTGATGAGGGAGTTGTTCTTCTTCCATCAAATCGCGATATCCAACAGCTGACTTGTTTAATTCAGTGTACAATGGCATACTTCTCATGGTACTATCTAGTAATGCAACACCAATGTTCAATATCCCTTGAGGTCTCCCAGATGGACGACGTACCTAATACCAAAAATATAATACATAAATTTCGATCGAAGAAAATATTTAGAATCATTAATTAGGTTATTATAATTAAATCCATCTCAATATTTATGACCAATCAATCCATATCATTGAAAATTCAATTAGAAAACATTATTTTAAGCAAATGTGTGAAAATTATATATTAGTCAAAAGAATAATAATCTTCAAAAAACATATATAAATACATTTTATAAATAACATGTGTGATATGATGGAATATAATGAAGCAAAATGTACATGCATACATGCAACTTTTACGTATACATGTTAAAACAAAATTTCCTATTTATAGAAAACATTGGAAGAATGAAATTAAGAATGTCGTTGTTACGTTAGGAAAATAGTTTCCATGAAAAATACATTGAACAGTCAAACACGATAAAATTGAAAAATATTTTTGAAATTAAACCTGAAGTGCAACAAAACGCATGCCAAAATTATGAGGATGATGATTATGGTGTGTCCTAGACGGAGGAGGGATGAGGTTTCCGACAAGGACGCGAACGGACCCCACAAGAGAATCCTTAAACCAATGGCCACAATGAATTTCTATTTGTACAGCTGAGGTATCTTGACGGAGAAACTCCTCATCCACACGAAACACAAATTTGTCGTTCCATGTTGGGTTGTTACCTCCTTCTATGTCAACCGCGGTGGTTAGCTTCCGTGTAGGGTGGACCCACACGGTCGCATAGGTTTTCATTTTCTTGGACATAGGTTCCAAATCTTGAGCGGAGATGATGTTAATTTCCAAGAGTTGGAACGATTTCAAGACCCCCATTTTGAAAATTTTGGTAAATTTGTAACGTTTAATAAAAAAATATTATTAGTCGCGAATTTAATCTTGATGGTGAAATGAGAAGGCTTCGTTCGTCGTTCCCTGAAAGAAACGACGATCGAGAAATGAAGAGAGAAGGAGGAGGGGGAGGGGGAGGGGGTGGTGATTTTCTCGAGGAGAGAACATTAAGGCATTGTTACAAAGGAAGAAAATGTGTTTTTGAAATAATGTTTGTGTTTTTTTTTGGCCGTAAGGCTCTTCAACCCTTTTTATTGTAAAAAAATAAATTTTACAATATCTGACTAAGCATATTTAATATTCGATTATTTAAAATGTGTGTCCGTTTATTTGTGAAAATTTCACAAATATTACGTATTTACTACTAGCTAAATTATATGCAATCTGAAAATAACACTTCTTATTATTTTAAGTATAGAGAAAAAATAAATTACGAATAATAACTAATTGTAATTACATTATAATTTTCTTATAATTTAGTGATATCGACAAGAGTATTTCTTCATGCAACAATTAATATTCTATTATGTTCTTCGTATAACTTTTTTATTATTGTATTTTTCTTTATTTACACACTTAATTTCTTATATGCGCTATTTAAATTTGCCATCGAAAATAATTTTACTATCTTTCAGAAAGCATAAAATCGTGTATTTTCTCATTTATAAAATTACACTGATATTTATTGTTTCTTGAATATTCTAACTTGTGAGGTTGACTCGTTGTAAAAGAGTTCACAAGCATCATGTTGAAACCATATATATATATATATATATTGTAATTTACAGTATTTTATTTAATATAACTTATACTAAAGTTAGATATATATATATATATTGTAATTTACAGTATTTTAATTAATATAACTTATACTAAAGTTAGATGCATTAGCCTTGGTATTTCATAAACATATTCTTTGCTTAGATAAGAATATATATAATGCGCTGTAATTTTTTATTTCTTTTTCACATTTTAGATAAGAATATTTTTTTATTAGATATTTTTTTATGTATTTAAAAATAGCTAATTATTGAATGATATTGAATTAACAACTAAAATTTGATTAACGATCCAAAAGTATCCATTTGTCAATTTCTCCTCAAATATCTCCATTTTTCCAAATTGGGTCCATAACTATCATTTTCTTAATACATTGAAAATGACATTTTTCAAAATTTTATTTTCACTTTAACCATTTATATATATATAGTATTATTTTTTTTTTAAAAAGTAGAAGTCAAAGTACAGATATGGCAGCCACAACTCCACGTGAACACTTTAATTATAAAGCTTTATTTATTAAAATTTTAATTCTTACTCCTCCGTCCCCATTTTAATTCATTCTATTAAAAAATATAATAAAAAAATATATATAATTTATTAAATTATCTCTATTCATCAGATGTTTTCGAGATTTGAGCTCTAGCAAAAAATATTCTTTCAAAATTAAAAACAACTCTTATTTTGAGGAGTACTAATTTTTTCTAAAATGCTATTTTAGAATGGAAAAATCCTTTTGGTCAGAAAATTTGATCAGAATTTGACCAGAATAATATTTTACCTATGTTATTTTATTTTTTAAAATATTTTTAGAATAATTTATTCTCTTTATTTCTTGGGAAGCAACACTTATTTTAGAACAAATAGAATATTTTTTTAATTAGAATTTCTACAAATTATTTTCAGTCAAGCTTTGGGATTGAGAATCACAGTCCAAAAAAAATACTTATAACTTATAAAGTATTTTGTTTCACGATAAATTAGAGATTTCAAGTTCGAGCTTAAAATACAAAGAACATTTTATTAGAAACGTCATCTCAAAATAGATCCTACAATACATAATCTTAAATTTAATTGGGACTTCGAACCCCGAGCGGAAAAAAAGAACTTGGATAATACTCCTACTTTTCATCACTCAAAATTTACGAAAGTTTCTTCCTTTCATGTCCATTTTGAGTTTTTTCTTCTTGAAAGTCTTCACATGTCCATTTTTTCCTTAATAAAATCCGATAGTCTTCACAGAAAATCATTTAGAAGAGCTTAATTTGATGGGAATTTAAAAGGGTTATCTTGAAATACTTCAATTTCTTATAATCTTGAAAAACTGTATAAGCTCAAAGGTGTCATTTTTATCTTGTCATAAGCAAGAAAGTTCAAAATGTTGCCTAAAGAACCATCATTTTGTATATATAATACAGAGGATGGGGTTGATGAATTAAAGGAAAATCAAGATTTGGTTAGGTCTGTGACAATAGGGGATATTATATCAGATATAGGTAGTAGTGATTTCAGTTTTGGGAAAAAGGGAATGGGGTTGATTGAGGAAGATGAGAATGAAGATGGGGAAAAAAGGGTTTTTTATGAGGTTAATGAGCTAGGATTTGAAGAGAGTGAACCTGTAATTAGTTCAAAGTACCTTGGTGGGGTTGAGTCTGAACCTTTAGATTTTGATGGAAATGGAGATGTTGAGGAATATTATAAAAGGGTTCTTAAAGAAGATCCATCTAACCCTTTGTTTTTGAGGAATTATGCTCAACTTTTGCAGGTCAGTCTTTGTGTCCTGTTTCTTTCAGAAATCATTTTTCTATTTCCATTTCACATTATTTTATTGTGGTTACTGCTCATATTCCCTTTTTCAATTGCTTAGAAATGCTTTTTTTAAGCCGAGTTTCTATCAGAAACAACCTCTATCTCTATGAGGTAGGGAAAAGGTCGGCGTACACTCTATTCTCCCCAAACCCCATTTGTGTGATTACAATGGGTATGTTATTGTTGTTGTCGTTGTGTTTTTTCAGTATTTGATGACATGAGTTGAGCTTAAACCGGAGAAACATGGTCAGTGAGGATTCATATAGCCGACCATAACTTGTTTGGGATTGAGGTCATAGTTGTTGTATACATGTTTGATCCTCATTCTAAGTCCTTGAAAGATTCTAGGATTGCGGAAGTAAGTTTCTTGTGATTTCTATAACTGCAAAGTTGGTATTTAAGTGGCTTAGGTTGTAGGTTCAAGCCCCACACCATGCAAAGCGAAGCCTGGTATTTAAGTGGAGAAGGGTAGAGGGGTGGGCCCATTATCCTATCCATCGAGTTTAGAAGGCTGTGATTGGTCCAAAGGGCGGGTCACAGACGGATTTCTCGGTTATAAAAAAAAAAGGTTGGAATTCTAATCATGGTCAGTGAGGATTCATATTGCCGACCATAATTTGTTTGGGATTGAGATCATAGTTGTTGTTGTATACATGTTTGATTCTCATTGTAAGTCCTTTAGAGATTCTAGGATTGTGAAAGTAAGGTTCTTGTGAGTTCTATAACCGCAAAGTTGGAACTTTAAACATGACTAGTGATGATTCATATAGCCGACTGTAACTTGTTTTGTATAGAGGTCATAGTTATTGACATATTGTTGCTGTTGTATACTTGTTTGATTCTCTTTGTAAGTCCTTTACCGATTCTAGGATTGTGGAAGGTAAGTAAGTTTCTGGAGTTCTATAGCTGCTAAGTTGGAACTATAATTGTGGAACTAAAGTCACCTCTGTGAATTTGATCTCATCTTTGGCTTCTTGCTCTTGCTGTAAGTTGCCCCTGATAAAATAGACTAATTGGATGAGTATGTCAGGATAGTAATAGTAGTTTGAATAACTTTAAACAAATTAGAATCCAATTTGGAACCTTCTATAACCAGTTCACTCATTTCAAAGCTTAAATCTTCTAGTACTAAGTATGGATTAGCAGTTGCATAACCAAGTCCCGAAAAGGGAAGTAAGTGAGAAGACTTTTCTTTCATGATGTTCTAGCAATGGCAATGTACATCAACAATAAATTTACTAGTGCTTTGAAATGTAAAAAGCATACAACAGTGACTGATTCAAATGATATTCTGGTCTTCCTAATAGATACTTCGGAAATCCAGTCAATATAAATTTTGTGATTCTTTGGCTGGAAAAGCACACAACTTACATGCTTTAGATGCTGTGTGGTTTTAGATATTTCTCCATCGTTATTTTTGTCCTTTTCTTGAGATCTAGTCCAATCTTGATTCTGTTTTTGTGGTGACAACTTTTTCTTAATGCAACCCACTGTATTCTTGTCTCTAGTCTAAGGGAGATCTTTCTGGAGCTGAACACTATTACCTTCAAGCTACACTAGCTGATCCAAAAGATGGCGATACCTTGTCACAGTATGCTAAATTAGTATGGGAGCTTCACCAAGATAAAGATAGAGCATCAGATTACTTTGAACGTGCAGTTCGTGCTGCTCCTGAGAACAGGTTATACTTGACTTGCACCTTTCATCGAAATGAGAGAATGAGTAATTGGTTCAATTAGATATTGATTTACAAAACCTGGGCATGTGAAGAAACTAGTAGTCTCCTCTCCTCATCTTCTCCTTTTTAGTAGTATTTGTGTAGTATCTTAATCGTAAATTTTTACTACTGCAGCTTCTTTGCTTTGTTCATCTTGCTATTTTGTTGTTATTTTTTCTTTCAATCGTGCTTTGATTAAAATTCTTTTGAGCTGAGGGTCTACGGAAACAACCTCTCTATCCCACAAAGGTGGGGGTAAGGTTTGGGTACATCTTACCCTGCCCAAACCCCACTTGTGGAATTACACCGGATATGTTGTTTTTTTGGTAATAACATGTGAAACCGGATATGTTGTTGTTGTTGAAATCTATTATTGTTTCCAGCCATGTTCTTGGAGCATATGCTAGTTTCCTCTGGGACATCAATGACGATGAAAGTGAGGAGGAAATGAACACACAGAGTGATAAGACTAAGGTTTCTTCCATTCGTTCTGCCTCAATGAGTATATATGTGTGAGCTCTGTTTGACTTAAAGTTTCTTATGGATGTGTCAGATTGAGGAAAGTGGGGAAGCTACTGTATCCCGGAACATAGATTACGAAGAAGCTAACAGACCTGTTAGCCCTCCCTTACATCTTGCAGCAGGATTAGGAATTGGGGTTAATCTAGTTGGTGGCGGCTCTCCTGTTGATTATACTGCAGCTGTATCTGATATGGACGGAAATGCTGAGGAGGAGTACATGAGAATGATCAAAGAAAATCCTCATAACCCCGTGCTTTTAAGAAACTATGCTCAGTTTCTTAGTCAGGTGAATGTTTCTTATCTTCTGCACTAAATGTTCTTTATTAACATGTAAATCATCCATCATATGCTTACAACAATGCTCATTTCATTTCCATGTATCATCTTGATTTAGAAATGTGTCAGAGATGTCACAAGCTCTCTCCATTATATTCTTTTTAGGATTTCAACTCTTTCGTTAAATGTACAAAATAACCGCCGCTCAGCCTAACTCAATACAAGTGGGATGGAGAAATATAAATGCATGCTCAAATATGAAATTTTCTTGAACATTATGCCATTCCTTTCACAAGATCTTTACAATAGCTACAACAGTTTATGGTTTACTTATCAGAACGTAACCAAAAACAAGAAAAGCTATCTCTCTTCATTGGTGCTTTCATATAATAATATCGACTGGTCTTGCTACTTCTGACATTTCTCATGTTTGCTGTTGGACTGGCAGTCTAAGGGAGACTTACTAGGTGCTGAAGAATATTACTCACGTGCAATACTAGCGGATCCTACTGATGGAGAAACTATTTCACAGTATGCCATGTTGATATGGCAACTTCATCGGGATGAAGATAAAGCCTCAACCTACTTTAAGAGGGCAGTTCAAGCTTCTCCGGAAGACGGGTAATATTGAATTGAAGCCCCTCACTTTTTTATTCGCAACATTTAGAATTAAAAGTAATAGCGGTAAGTTAATAACCTAAGCACATTTCCTACTTGGTCAGTTACTAAGACGATTTTACAGATTTATGTGATTTGTGAAGGAAATCTGTTACTATTTGATAGCATTGAAAAGGTTAATGAGAAAAGATACTAATATAAGGTTGTTGGTAACTTGGTATTTTGCGAAATGTCTTCATGGAAAAATATGAAGAACTTTGGTATGATTTCAAATCATTTATGCATTGCGTTTTAAGTTAAAAATTGTCTGATTGCTGCTTGCACATCAAGTTCATTGTTCTCATTGTCTGAGACTCAGAGTTACTAGCTTGCTTTTTTGCTTTTCAGCGACGTGCTTGCTGCATATGCTAGATTTCTCTGGCAAACAGAGGAAGATGAAGACGGAGAAGAAGATGAAACATTAGGTGATCACAACGGTGCACCACCTTTGCAAGGAGTCATGGCTGCAAATGCCTAAAACCTAATGTCAAATGAATTCACAATCCAGCTTCCAATTCTTAATTTTAGTTTCTCAAGCTTTTCGCGTGATCTAAAGACTTGGAGCTTTCTCTTGTTGTGGAGGATCAAGCATTGTGGGAAATTTTTTAAATGGTAAATGTTGTTTAGTGAGCAATAAAATGTGAACAATAATGTTAAATTGACCTTGTACAATGTTCTTTATGGGAATAATATGAAGAAGTTGAATAAAAATTTAAATGGAGACTCCACATTGTAATAATATACTGTTAGTTCCTCTACTTTCGTTTACAGATCTACGACCTTCGTAAATTACAACATAATTCCTCTATGGTTTGACATGCTGTTTTATGTCTTAATAATGAGCCTCAGTGGGGCTAGACAAAGGCGTGATCTAGTGATCAATGAAGTTGAATCGAGAAACATGATTTATCTAGTTAGAATATTGGAAGATGCATAAAAGTTATTATGAACTGGACACTTCGCAAATTGTTTTTTCTACTTGCTAGACATTTTTAAGAGACTTGTTATCCACATGCTATCTCCCACAAGCACAAGAATCGTATAATTCTGTCCACCAAGGACTTGCAATGATTCTCAAGGGCCAATGCAAATGATATCTTTGAACACTAAAATAAATCTGTTTCCCAAAGTGCTCCAACAGTAGCACATGTACTGATTTCCTTGCAAAGATAAGTTGAAGAAAATTTCAGACCACACCACACTAGCATAAAGACAGACCCACACGGCCTCGCCCCATTGACATTCCCTATTTATAGTTTGTGCCAATACTGGAGAGGTTCATGCTGGAGTGAGCATGTATGCAACAATCAGTTAAAAAGGAAAAGATCAAATGAGAAACTTGCGCAAAATATCGACTAGCAGGCCAAAACTGCATTAATAATCCTTTTCAGTAAAAGTCTATTCATGTACGGAAAAAGCAACACTTGCTATTTCTGCCAAAAAATTATATGAATTTGGGATGCTTTCTTCCACAAATCTAAATTTTGATGCTTCTCAAAGTATACTAATGTTTTGGAGAACTATGAAGACAAAAAAGCTGTTGGCAACATGGCTTGTACTGAAGGTATTGTCTGTCCTTCATGAATTCAACATCAGCTTATTCCCATGAGTACTGCTCATTTCTCAAGCTTTGCTGATTGCTAGGGTAAGCTCTTTCTTGCCGAGGAGCTTGTCTATAGTAACCATTTCCCCTTGATCTGCCATAGTCACGGTCACCTCCGTCTTGACCACCTCTCCCAAAACCACGGCCACCATAGCGCCCCCTTCCATCCATGGAGTAGCTAACTCTGCCTCTACCCCTTCCTCCTGTGTCCACATTTTAAAGACAAACAAAATGAATCTTAATATTTTTAGGATGCAGAGCAAAAAAAATAAATTTCAGGACTTCAAAAATTAAGTTAAGAAATGTATGAAGCAGTAAGCTTTCAGACAAGGAACAGGCTTAGCAAACTGATACCTAAACACAGTTCTATTTTGGCTATTACAAGCACACAGAAATCAAATAATAAGCCTTATTTACCTGAAGTATTAAAGAAGGCCACTTGTTATTTACTACTAAATTCCAATGATACCAGCATAATGATTTGTTTTGAGACTAATACCATGGTCAAGATGTGGGAGCCAAATATTTACATCAGTTGCAGCCTCACAAGAATGCAAGACAACTGGTGTAATTATAGTGCCCACTGCTTATTCTCTACTTCTTGCTTTTCATTATTCATCTTGAAAATAAGTATTGCAAGTAGATCCAACAAAGTACTCCCTCTGTCCCAATTTGTATTGACTCACTTATCTTTATAGTCAGTCTCCAAAAGAATAAACACATTTTTATATTTAGTAACAATTTGGTTTTTAGTCACACAAATATATAACTTATTTTAAACCACGAGTTTGAAGAGTCTTTTTTTCTTAAACTTCAAGCCAAGTCAAACTAACTCACATAAATTGGAACGGAGGGTGTAGTAATGTTCACTGTTCATTTTATACTGAACTTTTTTTTATGATAACACAGCTCTCTCCAGAGTTAAAACTTTCCTCCGAGAATTTTTTTTTTTTATGACGGGTTGGTTGATCCACTTATCTTTTACATCCCGTATCTTCCACCAAGTAGGAATCTCAAGTCAATGACATAACACTTGACAAAACAAAAGTAGAAAAGGTGTCCAGCCTGCCTTCGTGTCATGTCATTGACCTTGATTCCTACTTGGTGGAAGATTAGAGATGTAAATTGCTAAAGATGTGCCTAGTGATCATCTAGTAGAAAAATATAATGCTTAGAAGATCTTAGAAAGAAACAAGAAAGAATTTAGCTTGAAGATGTGCTTGTTTCTGTGAAGGAGAAATGCAATAGCTTATTTATTGACCTACAATTGAGAAGATAAAGCCACTTACTTCCTCGAATTAAGTTGTTTCTGTTCGGTCTCCTCCCTTCAATGTACAACTGGTGTCCACCAATCTGAACAGTAGATGCCTGCAACAAAGATTACAAGATTTCAGTACCTACTCTGAATGTAAATGCAGTAATTAGTCTTAGCTGAAGGTATCAATAACAATTCAATGAAGGCGAGATAAATAGATCGAAAAAGAACATATTCACAACTCCCACATTACTTTACATGGAATACTTCGAATTTGTGCCAGTTTATTACTTCATTTGACCTCATACATAAAGTATAGCATCATTCTCAATTACTCAAATAACAAACCTCAATTGCATTGAAACTTTAACACAAAAAGTACAATTAAAGATGGCTCAAAATTTTGAAATGTCAGTTCAAACCTCAATTGCATTCTGAACCCCAGTTACATCTTCAAATTCGACAAATGCATAGCATACATCAATGTCCTGCATCACATCAAATTCCAGATGAACTTAATATTGACCTAATCTAGATTCAAGAGTATAGGGCAAAAGAAAGATGATATAACAAACCTTTCGCGTTCTAATGGCAACAGCATCAGGCTTTAATTTACCAAACTTTTTAAATTCCTCCTCAATTTCATAAGCAGCCATTGTGGTAGGCACATTTTTGACATATACAGACTTAACTTCAACTGCAAAAAGTTTAAAAAGGAAAATCATGAAAGCATATCACTCAAATGAGGTCCCTTTAAAAAAAATACACATCCCTGAGAAGACAGGATGAGTACATTATGCCAAAGTACGAGAAACTTACCTTCATCTTCAACAGCTGAAGCCTCATCTATTGCCTCAGTATACCTCTCAATAGTATTAGTCAAATGAACTGATGGCAGAGCAGGAGGCTCTGGCAAATGTTGCCACTCTGAAGGAGGAGGTGTAGGTTTGTTGAGAGAAGACTGGGCCAGTTGTCCTTGTGCAGAATTCCCTTTAGTAACTTGTAGCTTCCAAATTAGAATCAACCAAATAAAATTAGTTGATCACAAAAGCGTACTCAAGACAATATGAGAATATAACGATAAGGAGAAGGTAAAGGTAAAGGTCATGGCATACAATAGAAGCATAAGTATGCTTTTGGGGCTCTGCAACAGGTTCCTCAACAGGGCAGGATAAATGGTCTTGTACTGCATTAATTGTACTCTGAAGTGGGCCGTTTGACTGCACCGCAAAATTATCTTCAAGGATATTCTCAGGTTCGGGGACATGCTGAAGCCGTTCCTCTGGAAAACTATAGTTATTGACAGGCCCGTTATCTTCAATTTTAGGAGCATCAGCGAACTCCCTTGCTTGGATTTCTCCACCAAACATGTAGTTGGGCACTGCAGAAACCATCATTAATTCTTTACATATGCACATTCTCTTGTCTCATAATATTGCAGCATTAGCATGCAGAATTACAGAGAAAATGTATCCCAAGTTTTCTTTCAGAAGAATTAACATTCAAGTACATAATTTCTTCTCACCAATTTATAGCACATCACTTAAACTACTTCTCACCAGAAAAAAAAAGTATGAACATAGGGAAAATAGTGAGCTTCAGCACTTGAAGCTACTAGAAATATTCTCCCTACATTACCCCTACTTGTGCGGGGTAGATCCTCCAAGAAAAAGGTAAGAAAGGAGAATGCCTTAACCATTACAGCAATGATTTTTTTTTTATAATAAAAACAGAGTAATATTTTTTTTTAGGATAGTAAATCTTAAAAAAACAGAGTAATATGAAACAAAAAGAAGTAAGAGACTCCCCCCCACCCCCCACCCCCCCACCAAAAAATAAAAAAAATAAAAAAATCAGATCTTATCTTAGGATGAAAACCTTTAAGATTGAACTCATACCTTGCTCCTGAAGTGCATTGGAAGCATTCAGCTTGGAATCAAGGTTAGTATGTGCTAGATAGGCTAATGGTTGCTGAAGAATTTGCTCCTCATCAACATAGTGAAAGATATCATTGAGGACAAAGTATCCTTTTTCCTGGGGTGCAAGGAAAAATGATTGTACAAACTTCCTACTCCTGTTGATACCTTTCACATTGACAGAACCTGAAACCATCACAAGGACACCACCATTCCATGATTCCAAGGAATGGAGCGTTTTTATCTCTATTCCAGTGTACTGGAGTGACATTATCAGGGTGTGAATTTGCTGCAGAACACAGAAAAAGCAATAAATGAAGAGTAGTAGAATGATTAATATTGGGGGCTAAAGGAGCAATACACATCATGAACCATGATTATTAGTTAGTTGAGCATAACAGAAGTTTTATTATATTGGAATAGAACTACTATAGAAGTTGTTCAAAGATAAAATCTCCCTCTTTTGTGACTTAGAAATCTTTTTCTTTTATTAGTATATTAAAGCATGCAAGTATCAACTCACAGGTAGTTATGATTTTTTTTAGATAAAGTGACCCACTGGTAGTTATGATACTAAAAAGGAACTCGCGACAGCAGCAAAATAAGAAGCTCCTCTGATGGAAGTGCATGCCTTGGGGAACTTGACACTCTTTCAGATTTCAACTTCTAGCGGACTGAGAAAAAACATTAATACAGCTGACTGGGGAGACAGAGAACTTGATGGACAAGCTTAAATTTTTGTTTTTCAGAAAAAATAAGCTTTTAACCTAAAAATCTAGAACATGGATGTTAAGGCTGCACTCATGATATTTTTCCATCTTAGGTGCTCTGTTTTGGAACAGGACTACATCATAGAAAAACTCAAAACTAATCTAGAACGTATGGACATCATATAGATGACATGACTGTAGACATGAGGTTCCAGTTAAGGACATGCATCTAGCAAGAGCAACCAATCATTGGTTAGCCAATTATAACCACTTAATTTAGAGATAACTTCAAAGAAGGTTTTGCTCATAAGGAAGCTAGACAAGGAACTTAAGATAAAATACCAGCATTCCTGAAGCAGTCTCTCTGGTGCTGGAATCAATTCGAAGCACGGTACTAGCATCACTGTAGAACTGGTGAACAAAATCCGGTTGGGTCTGTAACATCTGATAATACTGGCCCACAAAGTATGTTCCCACCTGAACAACCATTACCCAAAACCGCAGAAAGATGAAATTCAAATCCCAGACATTAAAAATCAATCAATCAACACTTCAATCCTAAACTAGTTGGGATCGGCAATATGAGTTCTTTATATTCCCCCCTCTATTTAGACTCATTTCATTGTAACACTGATAAATAATTTGACTTCTAAAGAAAAAGAAGGGTTCTATACGGAATAAAGGATCTCTAAATATCACACTTATCCTTACCTAATCTAATGTAAGTGAAGTGATAACAACTAACCTAAATAGGTTAGTCCTAATTACTCCATAACTAAATGTTTTTTGGATCATTTATCCTTAACTAGCTGGTAGTGTCTATATATCGTTTGTTTCTATTGTGCTATATGCTTAATGAAGTTTGCATTGATTACTAGATTCAGAAGCTCTTTTCTCAGAAAACCTGTCCCCATTTAGGACATTTAATCACTACACCATCACAACGACATACATATGAAGATATAGGGAAATAAACACAAAAACATAACTTCCTCTAGTAGTTCCTATATCTCTTAAAACTGAATAGACATGCATATCCATAAAGAATTTTTCTTGAAACAGGTAACATCAAATACATAAAAAGTTCATCTTTATACTACAGAACAATTTTATGGAACAAAAGATTTCAGCTTTACACTAAATTTTTTTTACATTTCCAAGTCACTTAATACCCAATTCGACACGGTAAGGTAACTAGCAAAACAGGGTAAATGACCATGGCCAGAAACCAGGTAAGGCAAAGGGGTTTCATCCAAAAACCCCTTCAGCCAAAAATCCATTCACATATATAACCACAGATATAAAAAAAATGAGCATTCCTCGCTCCATTTACAAATGACTAAACAGACACGGAGGAAACAGCAAAAACACAAGTTTGCCTTCACATTTCTACTCAACTTCTCTGCAAATGACTTATACAAACAAACAATAAACGGATAAAGACTCTTTTTTATAGCAGAAGAGATACCTGAGCAGCAGTGACTGGCAAGTGAAAAGGCGTCGCCATTTCGTACAACCCGGTGGCGGCGGCAGCAGCTTAAGCAGCAGTAGAAATGAACTCGTCAATCCAATTAGAATGAGAATCTAAAAAACCTAGATCTAACAAAAGATCTAAAATCCCCAAAAAAAACCCTAGATTTTCAGCATTCACATTTGCGCCGCAAGCAAAAAAGCAGCAACAGAGTCTTCTCCCATCGCTCCACAAACAGTGAATAGCACTGAATTCGCTCGTCACTGACTCTTCAATTTCTAGAGAGAGAAAATGGAGTGACCGCTTGAGACCACTGGTTCTAGAGAGAGAAAGAGTGAGAGCTGCTGAAATTTATAGGCTTTTTTTTTTCCTCGTTAGAAATATGGTGCTGCTGCCCGTGTTTTTGGGACGGTGGCGCTGCTTTTTTATTGGTTGAGTGAATGGACGCTTGTTATCCACCGTTGATTTAGACCTCATGATAGGGCTTTTTCTTTTTTATTTGCTTAGAATTATCTACTAGTTAGTGTGGATGTCCCCGGTGTGAATGTTTTCCATGGAACATGTTTGGTACGAATAAAAATGTGTTTTTAAAAATAAGTTGTTTATAACTTATTTTTTTATATTTGGTTGGTGAGCGAAAAATGTAATTGATGAATGAATTATTTTTTTAGAAAATATCTATTATTTTTTGCTAGAGAATAGAATTTATTTTTTTAGGAAAATAGTTTCTGACTTGAAAACCAACTCGATAATTGATCTGGCACCCGACCCAAACACCTGATATGGGACCTTGACCCCTACTCTTGACACATGACTCGATTCGAACTGGACTCAATCTTGGCCATGACCTGAATTAGGACATGATCTTAAGATCCAACCCAAGACCTAATCTCGACTTTTGATTTGGGACCCGACTTTCGAACTGGAATATGATCCTAAGACCTGACCTTGACTCCCAAACCCCAACATTCGACTTAAGATCCAACTTTTGAATGAGTATTTGACCCTAGACCCGACACCTGACCACCATTCGAGACCCAATCCCGATCTCGACCCGAGACCCGACCCTAACCGAAGACCTGACCCCAACCTTGACACCCAACTCGAGACCCAACCCTAACCCTGATTTGAGACCCAACCCCCGACTTGATACCCCAACTCTAACCCCGACACCCAACCTCAATCCCGACCCTAATTTTGTATAGTAAGGCAAGATATGACTAATATATAGCGTGAAGTGTTGTGTGATAAATTAAAAATTAATTTTTTGTAAAGTAAATAGAAGGTGAGGTAGGGAAGGAAGGGAGGAGATAAGACGATCAGTGATCGTAGTTTTGTTGAATCACAATGATCATATACATTTATTAACAAGAAATTATTAGCACTAAGCGAGATGTGACTACAATTTATAGGGGTGATATACAAACGACTAAAATGAAGTGATGATAGATGAGTTAAAATTTAATTTTTTAAAGTATTTAAGGTGTAAGGCGAGTTGGGAATTGATTGTAGTTACGGGTGTGCAAAAATCGAGTCGCAAAAATGTTATTGGGTTGTTAATGGGTTCATAAAAAAAAGTTATTGAGTTATTGGTTCGATATCAATTTTTACTATTGGGTTATTGGGTAAACCGATAACCCAATAAGACGGTAATAATTTACTACTTTACCCTTCCTAAATATTAGATATTAATAATTTAATATATAACTAGACACTATAATTACATGAAATTATTATTACTCTACCCACTTCAGACTAGGCTCGCTTTACTAATTTTTATTGTNCAACCCCCAACTTGATACCCCAACTCCAACCCCAACACCCAACCTCAATCCCGACCCTAATTTTGTAAATTTATTAGTAAGGCAAGATATGACTAATATATAGCGTGACTAATTTTGTAAATTTATTAGTAAGGCAAGATATGACTAATTTTGTAAATTTATTAGTAAGGCAAGACGGTAATAATTTACTACTTTACCCTTCCTAAATATTAGATATTAATAATTTAATATATAACTAGACACTATAATTACATGAAATTATTATTTCTCTACCCACTTCAGACTAGGCTTGCTTTACTAGTTTTTACTGTACTCAAAACCTAAAAACTAAAGTAAGGGTTCACAATTGTAGTTATTTGATTTTAGTTTTAGTTTAAGTCTTGTTGGACTATTTGATTTTAATTTTAGTTTGTAATTGTAGGTTGTAGCTTTTGCAAGTTTGTAAAGATCTGTAACTTGATTAACATCATAAGAAATTCCACACTATGTTTTGGCGTTGACATGTAATTATAACCTTCATACTATATTTTCTCTTATTGATGCAATTTCTCATTATCTTTCTTGTTTCACTATATCAAAGCATTTAGAGAAGTGAGAAGTCATCTAATATTTTACAGACATTTTCTTATTGGATAAACCGAAAACCGAACTGATAACGACCAAAAATTGATAAATCGAAAACCGATAAAAAAATATCTTATTGGTTTGTTATTGGGTTAACATATTTAAAAACTGAAAACCGATGAACCGAACCAATCGATACACACCCTAATTGTAGTTCTTTGAAATCGTATCAATCATATACATTTATTAATAAGAAAATATTAGAAGTAAAATAAGTATCGTGAAGCAAGAAATTACTTAAATAAAGTGGTGGTGACTGACTTTTTTAAATAAATAAATACATGGCAGAGGAGGGAAATAAGAAGGCAAGTAGGGATGACAATGAGACGGGGTGAGTTTCAGTATTTGCGGTACAGTGCGGGTTAGAGCTTTTGCGGAGCGGGGCGGGGCGGGTACGCGGGTTGAATATTTCTTTTTTTTGTCGTGTGCCTTGAAATTGAAATCTTTCCAGCTAAAGTTTGTCAATACTCGAGCCTTGAAATTGAAATTCCTAGCCATTATTGATAAATTTCTTTTATCTCTAACTCCAATTTTACATACCCTTTTAGGTAATCCTGCAAATTCTTGATTGTCTCTTTTTATTAATGGGTATGTAGTTTTTCTTAGTATTTGATCCCAATTTAATATTAACTGAGGATAAATCTTATAGATTCATTATATTTTACTATTTAGGTTGTGGAAAATAATACAAAATCACTTGGTTCCTTATGTATTTGAATATTATTTTTGCTATTTTCTACTTTGCAATTAATCTTCTTAATATTATGCACATGTTGTTGTTAATATTTATTTTAAACTAATAGATCATATTAAATTTAATGAAACTTGATTTTAGGCACAAATTTGGACGGATCTTATATTGAAAAGGCAAAAAGTCATTCGTATAGTGCAGAAGCATTCACATTTTTTTACTTACTCTTTCACTTCATTTCAAAATTAGGCTTGCTCTAGGCTAGTTTTGGACCTCTCTCGAACAAGGGAAGAACAACATATAATTAACTTCAATTGAACAAGAAAAGAAAAGATTGTAAACCGACGTTGAATGCTTTAACTTGACCACTAAAGAAGGTGAAGATTACACGAGAGAGTAGGCTAACTTACTACTAAGCTTTAGGCTCCATAGTTGAAAATATGTTCCTATTTACTTTGTATATATTTCTACAAGAAACAGATCCCAAGCATTATCTAGTGAAATTGCTTGTACTAATTGAGTAATTATAATAGTTTTCTAAAATATGATGAAGGAACAATTACATCTCTCTCTAAATCACAAAAGGAAGGAAAGAGAGCAAAAAAAAAAGAAAGCTCAATGTATGGGTGATGTAATTCAAATAGTTACATCTTCTTTTGACCTAGTTAAAGCCTTTTTAGCCATCTTAATCCATGAACTAAAATTGTTCTTCTATAGATGGCAAATTTCAACTTTTACAACTAATATACAAAGAATCTTGTCCCATCTTATTGTTTCTTCCCTTCTGCTAAGCTAACTCGCAATGCCCTTCCATCCAATTCCTGATAAAGACATATACAAAAGGGGCAAAATTGTAAGTAGTTCTTTCATTTTTCTCAAGAAATTGAAGTTTCGTGTATCGATGATACACTCGAACTGATTCGTAGGACGCGCGTGTCTACTTGTTTAACTTTATTCAAGTTTAAGTACCTACTAGTGCACACGGCACAACAAAGTTTCAGAGCATAGATGTCAGTTGAGACCAAGTTAAATGACATGTTTATGTATTATATCAATATAAAATGTGTTTGGTTTTACACTAGGTAAGTTGGGATACACTTTTATTTCCAACTTTAACCTTGAATATTTTAAAGAACTTTGGTGAAGGGCATTTAGGATTGTTATCCAACCGTGAAGGTGGTTAAAAATTAATACCTCAATTATGGTATAAATAATCCCAGGATCGATAATCGGAATTGAAAATTCAACTAACCATGGGAGTAAATAATCTCGTATATGATCCCGAAACTATTATACCTTATCGCACAAACCAAACGACTTATGACAAAAATCCTTTCCCACAAAATGAGCTGAACAAATGAAATGTTTCAAAAAGAGAGTTAAAGAAATGCATACCACTCCATTGAGATTGTTAAGAGCATTTTCCATTTCTTCTCTAGTCTCAAAGCTCACAAAACCGTAGCCACGAGATCTCCCAGTCTCTCCGTCATACAGTACCCTAGCTCCAACAACAGCTCCATATTCTTGAAATGCTTGTGCCAAACTTTCAGATGAGACTGACCACGCCAAATTACCAACGAAGAGCTTGTGTTCTGTTTCAGGGTAAAGTGGTTCTTTTGGTTTAGGCTTGTCTGAGAAATTCACCCTTAAGGTTCTGCCACCATACTCCTGAAATCAGTAAATCATGCTTTAGTGCATAGCCTCAGATAAGTTCAACGTCGAAATATATGTAATGTTCAACATCGATTTATGAAAGGAAATTGAAATAACCACTTACTCTTCCGTCAAGATTTTCAACGACTGTCTTGCAATCTTCAAGAGAACTCATTGTCACAAATGCAAATCCTCTGCTTTTACCTGTGTCCCTGTCATAAAGAACCTGGACAAATTGGAATAAATTAGCGCGTAAAATTCATTTAGGACATAGATAGGAGGAACATTTTGGTTTTGATTAGGAGAAAGTTTTTTCCTCGCATTAAAGAGATGGTTAAATCGCAGCATACACATTTCAATTACGAACACAGTTCCACTTCAGGTCAAGTTCAATCCAAGCTTCAAACCTTTTTGCACTCAAGTGATCACCTTTGCTCTTATTTCAACCGTCTTTCACTTAACTAACTCAGTCAAAACTGGAAAGTAACATTTTCAAAATACAGCGTTCAATTGCTAACTTTCATATTCAATTTTGAGTCTGAATACTAATTACGTTTGGAACTTATTCATCATCAACTTAATCATGAAGAAATAGGGTGGACTTGTTGGCTCCGTTACATGAACTTGTAGACAAGTATGTATCTACAAGTATGTGTAAGTACATGGAGAGGAAAATTCAATTTTTGTTTTCTATCTTTTAGTACATCTCGAGGGATTTTGACAATGCACCCGCCTCTTATAACATTTTTTCGACACAAATACGTCAAGATATGTAAGTGAAGGATCCATGTAACATAGCTAAGGTGGTATGGCAAACACTAACATTTTAGCACCTACTTATTCCACGAATATCTAATTCGTTTTCCCTCATTATTTTCCATGAGATAGTAGTCAAGATCATCCATGAGACCATGACTCTATGTAAACACTGAATGTGTCAATGTGGTTCACAAAATGGGAACACAAAAACCAGAGCGTAGATCGAACACCTTAATCTACTTCAAGAAGCAACTGTACCACAATAATATGCCGAAATTCAATCCTCAACTAAGCAAGTCACTAGAAAATATTTTTGTCTCTAAACAATTCAGTAAGAAATGGCAACTACTTTAGCTTTTCATATCCCTGATATACACCATATATACACAGGCAAACAACACAAATCCCACTAGTTTAGAGCCTAATTACGTGCCTTTCCATGAGTTTTTGATATTACTATTTGTACCAGATTTTGGTCCCCAGATACATTATCTGGCGCATTCTCTCGAATACATAGGGTCAAAATTCGATGTAATTTCTTCTAGATACATTGTATTCAAATGGATTCGCATGTATATGAGATACGAGTTGGAATTGACTATACAAATACTCATATTTCACGCTAATTCAAGCAAAATGCATACCTCAACAAGCTCAGGACTAGCATAGTCTTGAACAATCCCAGCAAGTTGTGCACTATCACAAAGATACGGTAAATTCCCAAAATAAAGCTTAGTATTAACACCTTCACTTTCACTACTCCCATCGGAACCCTCTCCTACCTTCTCCTCCTCCTCATCCACCGCCGGCGCCGGCACCTCTTCCTCCTCCTCCGTCACCGCCGCTTCCACCTCCTCTTGCACCACCGCAGCTGCCAGCCTCGGCAATACCCTCAACTTCTTGTAAATAGACGTCAGTTCACTTGACGACGATGAAATTAAAGTTAGATTTGGAGTTCTAGTTGATGAAATTTTAAGTAGATGATCGGAATTAGTCCAATTTAATGTAGAACGTATACAATGAAGACTGGAAAACGAAGAAGCTACTGCTGTGGCAGCTGCGGCCGCCATGATTTCGCCGGAATTTCAATTTTGATCGGAGAATTATTAGTGAAGAGTTGAGAAAAAATGGAGGGATATTATCACTGAATATTTAGTTTTTTTTTGAGTGGTGAGGTGGAGAGATGAAATCCAAAGAGATAGGAGAAAATATAGATGAAGTGGATATTGTATATAATTGATAAGGTTTTTGGATTATTACTTTTTTTTTCTTTGTTTTAATTGAATTGAAACTCTTTTTTTATTGGCTATGTTGGTAATCTTTTTGTAATTTTGGTGTTTTCTTAGCCACACAACATGTTGCAAACTTTCTAGAAAGTGAAATGAGAAACAAAAGTAAAACATATGTAATCTCCTAGAAATAGAGAGATTGTTTTTGAAAAATTTTTGAGTTTAGTGTAGTAGATTAAAGTAGTTATGATAAGGAAATACGATAATGAAGAGAATAAAAGATTGTATCGAATATTCAGAAAAAAGGAATAGTAATAACAAGGAAATAATGTGATAATCGAAATATAATAGACAATAGATGGTAACATATTTCAAAACAAAAAAACTACAGTTCTAAGAAATGTTTGTCATCGATTGACATCTATTCTCCTATCTATAACTAATCATTGAGTTCGTTTTAGTATAAAGTGAGTAATAGTTTTAACTATGAAGCTCGTAAGATAGTGATGGTTTAGATGATAAATGAAGGATGTAATATATAGATTGTTCTTTTAACTTGACATCAGTTGATATCTATGTCTTCCAACCGCACAAATAGACAGTTAAACTTGTATAAAGTTGAACAATTAGATATGCACATCCTATATGATATAATACATTAGGATGCGAATTGCTAAAAACCCCTGAACTCAAAATTATCAAATTGTATGAGAAAATGGCCTTGTTGAATAAGTTCAAAAAAGTGTTTGATGAAATGCCTGAGAGAATCAAAGTCATATGGAATGCAATGATTAGAAGGTATTTTCAAAATGGGAATATTGAGGAAGTTGTGTTTTGTATAATGAAATGCCTTCTACTGATTTGTTTTCTTATAACATCATGATTTCAGGCAGAAACAAAGTCAGAATTTTAATTTTAAATATTTAAAATAACTATGTTAAGTTCTGATAACCGGATTCTAGATTTGAATTGAGTTAAAAATCCATGTTTGGGACGGTATGAAAAAAAGAACTTCCTATATTATACTATTCAATTCTCGACAACGAGCTGATTTGATAGTTTAGATAATGGTATTCTTGATATTGATCCAATTTAAGATAACCAAAAGATAATATTCATTCATTAAATTTACAGGCTAAAGATTTATTATCTTCATGAGATTAAATCCCGATCGAGTTCAAAAGTTTAAGAAATTAAGCCTTGTGCATCATATCATATATATTGAACACCACATTTTATGTTTGGTACAAACTTTTCATAAGTAAAGCTTGTCTATCTTATTCAAAGTTCTTTCCATGACATATATAGCAATTGGAAAGAACACACACACAAAAAAAAAACAAAAACTCAAACCCCTTAGTACAACTCTTCAACTCAGGTACGTGCATGTCTGATTCTTTTTTCATCACTTAGCGTAGACAGAAGGATTAGCGAGGAGGTAATCTTCGACAGCCTTGAAAAGTTCCATGGCTTGTTTCTTGCCTTCATTGTGTTCTTCTTCCTTTAAAACATAGTCACCTTTTGTGTGGTACTCAGTTTTTGTCTTGCAAACACAACCTCCATTTCCAGCAGCTTCAAATTTGATATCATAGGTAATTGATTCCAATTTGTCTCCAAGAACATCACCTTCTATAAGTGAATATTTTGTTACCAAATTCTTGTCATCAATTGCATGAATCTTGTGCTTCAAGTACTTTATTGGACCACCTGATATTAACAAAAATAATATAAGTTTCGTATATTATCGATGTAACTAATTTTTTAAGTTAAGTGAGTCATTCGAAGGATATCTATAGATATGTTAAATGAACGAGTTGAAATCTATTATATTCTATTAAAAAGACATCTAAAGTATTCTAATTTTTTGAGTTTTATATCTTTTCTTTTAGTGAGTTTTATATCTAAACTATCATATGTGTGAGTTTCTATCACCAAATATTTATCAAAATATACTTAAACTATCCGTTGTTCAATTTTTTTATCTGAACAATAGTGATATTTCAGGTAGAAAAAATAGTTCAAATGTGTTTCGAGAAATATTTGATGATAGCCCATGTATAAAACTCACATACATATCAAAACACACTTGAACTATCAATTTTTCACTTTTCTTATTTGATCAATAGTGATATTTCATGTAGAGAAAATGAACGACTGATAGTTCAAAAGTGTTTCGAGAAATTTGATGATAGTCTAGGATAGGAAACTCATACACATGATAGTTCAAATATGAAACTCAAAAACTTGATATACTTTAAATGTATTCTTAACTCGTCACTCCAATATAATATAATTAGTTGTATACACTAACGATATACAAAAGATATTTACACAATCAGATCGCTCATTTAAACTAGCTAGGTAGTAAAAATGATAAATGTAAAACTAATTATATTACCTTCAACAAAGTTCATCTTCTTGATGCTTCCATCTCCCTCAGTCTCAACATTCTTAACATTTGGCATCAATTTAGGGATAAGATTGTCAGCATCAACAACCAAAGCTTTGAACAACCTAGTAGGGGACACTGTGCTTGTGGCTTCATGTGTATAGGTAGTGACACCCATAGTGTTAATTTTCTTTCAACTTTTTTTTAGTAATAAAAAAGAGAATATATATAAGAAGTGAAATTAATATGCTAGCTAGTTTTGAGTTGTGGGATATAATGTTTAAGTTTTAGATGGTATTTATAGGGTATAAAATAGAGTGAGAGTAAATTAGTTTGAAGTCATCACCAACCTTAGCTTTAATGTTAATTTCAATATTCAAAGTAGGCCATTCTTGACTTCTATATTATTTTTTCTAGATGGTGATGGTTATCGCGTCGTATGTAGTGAAATTAGAATTTAAATTTTATGCTTTAAATTCATTATATTTTGAAGTTATGAGTTTATACTATCTATTATTTGTTGCACATAATTTTTATGAATTTATTGTATTTCACGTTAAAAATATTAGATTCAAATGAATCTGTTACATTCATCTCTATTACCGCTCTTAATTGAAGTTTTGAATTTTGAATTCTAAAGATGAAAACAACTTTATTCTTAATCAGATATATCTTAAATTTGATTCCTAAATGAAGATGATTCTAAAAAAATATATTTTTCTCTTTTAACAAACTTTACACCATACAAATTTTCAAATTAATCGAGATAGGAAATAATATCGAACATCAAATGAAAAACGAAAATATATATTCCATTTGCGTCACTTAGTTCAAATTAATTTGTTGGTTGTGGCGTTGGATAACTTCATGACAAAATGGTCTAACAATGAGGCTCGATGACACATTAAAGTATACTCCATATCAAAATTGTGTCATATATATCCAAATGCTTTGTGTTTTTTTCTTAGTATTTAGAGTAATAGATAATGANAATTTGTTGGTTGTGGCGTTGGATACCTTCATGACAAAATGGTCTAACAATGAGGCTCGATGACACAAGTATACTCCATACCAAAATTGTGTCATATATATCCAAATGCTTTGTGTTTTTTTCTTAGTATTTAGAGTAATAGATAATGATATTAATTAAAATCAAGATAAAATATACAAATAAAATAATTTTAATAATATTTGTTGAATTTGGTTTTAAATTAAACTTTGGTGGTATGACTTTATTACAAAAAAATTGGGTATTATAATTATAATAAAAAATGATTATTGGACATAAAAAATTTGTGAAAGTGAATAACTTTTTATATGATACAATTCAAAAGTTAAAGAATTTTGTGTTTTTTTATTTACATATTTTATAAATATAATATTGTATTTAGATTTTAATACAATCAAAGACAATCTACCTTGCTCAAGCGTTACTAACAAACGGACTCAGGCTGAGCTATAAAAACTTTATTTTTAGATGGATTCCAAAAATAAAAAATAAAATTGCCCAACTTTATTAAATTACGAATTGATCTGGATCGATATAACAAGTCAACATAGCTGATCATTAAATATCTTTTAAAAAGTTTAATTTGAAATTATAAAGTAAAAAATAGTTACCTAACTTATGGTATTTTCACATAAAATAAGATGAATAATAATAAGTTATTGCTTGTTGCCTTTTGGTAATTGGTGGGTAGGTGTGAAGGATAATATAAATTAACTAAGGATATGGTTTTAAACGACTTTCCGCATATGTTTTCTTTATTTATGTTTAGAATAAAAAATAATTTAAGTTATATATATAGTAAGTATAAGTAAATTTTATATTATCAATATATATTTATCTATTAATATAAGTTATATGTTTTATTTTTCAGATTATTTTTAAATATATTTAAATAATCTAATAATAATTTATTATCTTGAAATATTTTATTTTGCCTTTTTTTTTCGAACTCTTATCGATGTTTTTGTCTAAAAGTGAAATCTTTTACTAGTGTAGAAATATTGACTATAAGTAAAGCCAATATTGCTAATGTGAAAGTAGGAATTATGTCATGTTTGGATGCAAATTATAATATATATCGTGCAACTCATCATATACATATTCTAATATTATTTATACTATTTTAAAAATATTTATACTAATTAGTATGCTTGAGATGTTGCACATGTTTAATAAAAGACAATTATTGGGATCTCTCTATTCTTAATTAGAAATCTCAAATTTGAATTGCCTTTTCGAAAAAATAATTTTTTTTGTAGAGAGCATCATCTCTAGAAAAAGACCTTACATTATATAAATTTAAATTTAATCAGATCCTAATACGAAGATCGAACATGAAAAAAAAAAGCGTTCATTCATTAGAGACTGAAAGTTTTTTGCCTTGCGTTTACCCAAAAAGTATTGCTAATTGAACCATTATTGAACTACATAAAATATTTTATTTGAATTACTTTAATATTTCTTAGATTATGTTTAATTTATTATTATGAAAGTTAATTAGTTTTGTCATTTGATTATTTTATATTATGTATTACTAATTAATTTATTTTTTTATCATAGTAAACAAAAAAAAAAAGAAACTCTTATCAGATTGCTGTCTAGTCTATTCCATCTTTACTGACTCTTGTTGTGATTACAACATCCAAAATATTTTCTCCAATTTTGAGACCTAATTTTAATGTGGAACTTTGACAACGTCAAAGTATGCAACGCCATTAATTTTGACATCTCAACAGAATATACCGAGTTCAAATTCTAAGTTCGCCTCTCTCCATCTTCTATAGGCTTGTTGAGATATCAGTTGAGAAATAACTACATACTCGGATCCATCATCCATGCTTATTATGATGATATCCTAAGAAGTAAGGAAACTATATTATAGATGGTCGAAATTAGTTGTTTATTACTCCTTTCGATTCAATTTATGTGATATAGTTAGACTTGACACAAAATTTAAGAGAACATAAAAGACTTTTGAAACTTGTGATCTAAAATACGTTTTAAATATTTGTTGAATATACAAATTTAGTGTTCCAAAATCTCAATAATAATATTAGTTAGTAAAATACACCTCTAATTAAATATTTCGAGATATGTAAACGTCAACAAGGATCAAGTATTGTAAAACGGAGAAAATAGGATGAATACTCACACAAATATAGACATGTACTTTTTTTGTTGAAAAACCCCTAAATTTGCCTTGAACTATTAGTTTTGTTCCCAAACTATTAACTGCCCGAAAAACACCTCTACTCAACTAACTGAACTTAGAGACGTTCATAATCTTGTCACATGAGTAAAATACAGTCTTAAATTCTCGTCAAGTTTAGTGGTGTTTTTATTAAGAGTTTCAGATTCCTATAAAATTTTGAGACCACTTGCTATGTCATGTGAAAGATCGGGATGTATTTAAATTGAATTAATCAAATAAAAAAGTGATTTTAAAATTGTCAATAATTTGAGAATGAAACTAATAATTCAATTCAAGTTTTGAAAATTGTTGAGTCTTAAAATTTTCACAAATTGTGCCTAGGGCTTCATATAATATAATTGAAAAGGATATATCAAGGCTTGGTACAAGCAAAAAGAAAGCAAAGCTTTCAATATTATTTATTGGAAGTTCTTTCCATGTCATACAATTGGAAAGAACAAACACACACAACAAAAAACTATAACAATGTAGAAACTCAAGCCCATGGAACTTTTGATCAACTTTTCATCTCAGCTAAAAGTTTAAACTTTTTAGAAATAACACACACGTATCTATAATTATTTAATTATATAATATCACAACACGTCCGGATCATCTCTCACGTGTGGATCTGATTCATATTTCATCACTTAAGCGTAGACAGAAGGATTGGCGAGGAGGTACGCTTCGATGGCCTTGAATAGGTCAATGGCTTTCCCTTTGCCTACATTGTGTTCTTCTTCACTAACAACATAATCACCCTTTGTGTGATACTCAGTTGTTGTCTTGCAAACACAACCTCCATCTCCAGCAGCTTCAAATTTGACATCATAGGCAATTGATTCCAATTTGTCTCCAAGAACATCACCTTCAATAAGTGAATATTTTGTTTCTAAGTTCTTGTCATCAATTGCATGAATCTTGTGCTTCAAGTACTTAATTGGACCACCTGTCATTAACAAAAAATAAATTAAGTTTCATATATATTATCGATGTAAATAATATTTTACACGACGAGGTCATTCAAACAACAGAGTCAAAATAGGTTGAGTTAATGAATAAGCAGATTATTGATCCGTCCAAAAGTTACTTAAGTTGAAATTGACTGAAATGTAGGTCATATAACACAACATGTCCAATTATTACTAGTTTTAGTTGCTTTATTTTTTATTTTTTATTTTATATAAATTTTTATAGTATCTTGTAAAACTATGTTATGTTTTTCTTTATTTTAACTGTGTAACATATCAAATAAAAAATTATTCTCACAAGAGTTCTCATGAGTTAATTTAGACCATATATTAGTTTAATTTTTTACAGACTAAGCTAATAGACGAGTAGGTCAATAACTTTCCCAAACTTGGGTGGATTAGACATGTTAGGTTGATGAACTAACTATGTCACCTCTCTCTATAGGTATGTCTTTTAATAATATGAGATTTTGACAAATTTCAGGTTCATTATGAATATCGAACATCAAATCGAAAAAAATTATGATTTAACCAAGATCATAAATTTAAAACAAACCTTCAACAAAGTTCATTTGCTTGATGCTTCCAGCACCACCATCTCCCTCAACAATCTCAATGCTCTTAACATCATGTGACAACAATTTAGGTACAAGGCTGTCAAAATCAAGAACCAAACCTTTGAATAGCCTTGTTGGGGCAATTGTGGTTGTGGACTCATGAGTAAAAGTATTCACACCCATAATGTTTGATTAAATATTTGCCTTTTGAAAAAAAAGAAGAAAATGAATATAATACTTTGAAGTGTGTGATATATTGAAAGTTTTAGATGGTATTTATAGGACAAAAATGGAGTGAGATTTGGTTGATTATTATTTTAGTTTTGCCCCTACCTTGAAAAGTCATATAAATATAAATATTTTGGACAAGTGGTGTACAATTACTCATATTCAGTATAAGTAGAGTGAAAACTGTTCAAATCTTTTGGATTTATCCTATCACTCATAATCCAAAAAGATGAATATATCAAACAAAAAATAAATAAATTATTTTTTAATGATTATAAAAATTTAAACTAAGATGAATCGTTAAATCGTAATCTAAAAGGTGTATAAGTAGTTGGAAAAATTTGGTGAAATTTTAGAATTCTATGTCACGAGCAACCTTAGCTTTAGTATTAATTTCAACATTCAAAGCAGTGAATTGTTGACAATTGTGTCCGTTTTTATTTTTTATTTTTCTACATGTTGTGTCACTATCTTTGATAATTAATTTTGTTAGTTGTGGCATTGGGAGAATTTTATGCCATTATGGTCGATAAAAATAAGGCCTGCTGACACGATATTAAGTTGATTGGACGGTAGGAACCTACCAACGTGGTAGTGCTCCTCATGTCTTTTTTAGAGTCCGATTAAATACAAATTTGTGTCGAAAAATCTTACATTAGGATAAAAGGTATCCTAACATAGGTGATTCTGTATTCGGAGTAACTCAAATTCGAGACGTCTGATTAAAGAAGAATGAGTCCTTACCAATCTACAATAACCCTTATTGATAATGCTATTAAGTTTGAAAGTACAAAAGAACGTTCATTTCCTGATATTATTATCAATTAATACTGATTGCTTGAATTCAAAATTATCTAATTTCACGAGTTTGAGCTTTATAATATCATGATAGGTGTTTTTATTTATATAAATATATATATTTATATTCAATATTGTTTATATTTATATCATAATAATTTATTTGATTAAACTTTAAATCGATCATGCTTGCTTTGGAAAAAACCATTTTGAGAAAAGTAATTTTCTACAAAGTTTAAATATAACCCAAATAAATATTTTTCGAGTTTTGATTTTTTGGAGGAGGCTAGTTGTTCTTTGATAATTGGGTGGGTGGGTGGGTGGGTGGTTGGGAGAGAGGACAAAGATATATATAGTATATAGTACTATATACTATATAGTTTATATTATCTTTAGAAAAATCTTTTAAATGTCTACATCTTATTGACTAAGCCCAACATTGTCTTATACTAAAATCTTTGGAGTTGATGAAATCTTGACTAAGTAAAAACCAATTGGTAATGTGAAAGTGGCAATTTTGTATGCATTCAACCTTTCTACTATCGATTTAAAAAGAATTAACAAAGGTCATGTTCTCTACGTGAATTGAAATTTGATTAATTCAAATTTATATTTGCAGGCTTAATTTGAGGGCATCAATTTTAATAAAAAAAAATATTAAATCTAGAGCTTAAATCTCGAGATTTAAGATTAAGATGGAGCAATTATAACCATTTCAATTCATTCTAATTTATATCGATGTCTAAAGGTCATGTTTGGTTGCATATAGTGTTATTAGAAATTTAGAATAAGATAAAAGTAATATAGAATGTTCATGTTATTTTGTATTTGATGAGATAGAAATATACAACGAATAAGATAAAAGTAATATAGAATGTTCATGTTATTTTGTATTTGATGAGATAGAAATATACAACGTTTTTCTAAATCTTGCTTTATCTCCTATTTTTCATAAAATAATATTAATATATAAATTTCCCCGTAATTTACACATATATCAAGACGTTCGAATTTTTTAATTTCAAAACTATACATCATATTATAAAAATTATTCCTAACCAACTATATCAAATATAATATTATTTATACATAATATAATACTCTCTCATCCATTTTTATTTATCTTGTTGCGCTTTTCAAAAGTCAATTTAACAAATTTTTAAAGTTAAATTAGATAACATTAATTCGATATTTTAAACAAAAAAATTAGATATTCAAAAACTATTCAAAAAGTACTATAAATTGCATTTTTTTGCGTATCAATATGATGAAAAAATATATTATAAAATGTTAGGCAAAGTTTTTATAGTTTGACTCTAAAAAAAAAACTATGACAATTAAAAATAGACGAGGGTAATATCTGTATAACTCACCTCAAATGAACTATACATACCTCTATTAATTTTTATGCCTTGAAAATAGAGGTGGATCGAAATTCCACATCTCCACAAAAAAAAATTTCTTTCAAATCAAAGTGGGAAATCAATTATTTTTAGTATTTCCCCACTTAATTGTGACTCTGATAATATAAGGAAAAATCATTTTGGTCACAAAATTTAGCTATAATTTGGTCAGAATGATATTTTATCTTTTTAAATATTTTTATCCTTTTAACTTTAATACATTTTAATTAAAAAATTAAAAAAAGATCAGTTTATTTTAAAATAAAAAAGCTATCATAAACTTTTTAAATTTCTGTTCTGACCAAATTTTTTGGCCATTTAGCATTACCCATAATATAATACTGTTTGGCGAAACTTTTAAGAATCTAATTGTTTTGAAAAGTATTTTTTATTACAATTTTTTATGAAAGTTTTGAACTTTTGAGGAATGGTAGTTTCTACTTGATCGATCAATTTGAAAAGCAATTCTTTATCAATTAAAAAGGTAATTTATGATTGGTCAAGATTTTAAAATTACTTTTTCAATTTTTTTCGTATCTATTTTTATTCACGTACGTGTTTCTTAGTGAATTATGTATAATAATGCATATAGTTTTTGTCACTATTTTTTACATGGTCCTTCTACATTGCTATTTGCTCCATCTAAGTATGCTTGTACGTATAGTGCAAATAACAACAACACAACTCACCAATCTATCAACGAGGATTGTGGTGGAGTGATAACTGCTAAATACTCATTCATCCTTAATCAGAAGTCTCGGGTTCGAATCCCCAAAGTAAAATATTCTTTATTGAAAGTTCTTTCCATGACATACAATTGGAAAACACACAACACACAACAAAAAACTATAACAATGTAAAACTCAACCCTTGGAAAAATTGATATAACTCCATATATCAATCATTCAACTTTTTCGTCTCTCATCTAAGAGTTTAAACTTCTTAGAAATAACACACGCATTTTAAATTATTTAATATCACAAGACGTACGTGATCTCTCATGTGTAGACCTGATTCTTTTTCATCAATATTTAAGCGTAGACAGAAGGATTCGCGAGAAGGTATGCTTCTACAGCCTTGGAAATATTCATGATTCTCTCTTTGCCTACATTGTGTTCTTCTTCAGTAACAACATGATCACCCTTTGTGTGATACTCAGTTGTTGTCTTGTAAACACAACCTCCATTGTCATAAGCTTCAAATTTGATATCATAGGTAATTGATTCCAATTTGTCTCCAAGAACATCACCTTCTATAAGTGAATATTTTGTTTCTAAGTTCTTGTCATCAATCACATGAATCTTGTGTTTCAAGTACTTTATTGGACCACCTGCCATCAACAAAAAATAATAATTAAGTTTCATATATTAATAATATCGGTGCTATCAGATCATTCGAAGAATAATATCTATAGACTATAGGTACATGTGATAACTAAATGAGTTGGATTGAATTTGAGCAGGTCAAATTAGATTAAGTTAATAAATGATCGGATTATTGATCCGTCCAAAAATTGCTTGTACTAAACTGATCTATAATAAAGGTCATAACCAACCTATCAAATTATTATTAGTTTTAATTGCTTTATTTATTCATTTATAGTTTTTTAGTACCTTATATAAGTATTTTCTTTGAAAATATTCTGATAAGATTTTTCATGAGTCAATTTAGATTATATATTAATCCACTATTTGACGGGCTCATGAACTAATAAATGAGTTGGTCAATAACTTGTCTGAACGTGAATGAGTTGGGCGGATTATATTTTTGTGGACTAAATTTGTTACCTCTATTGATAGATATGTCTTCTAATAACATGAGATTTGAAATCTTGAAAGTAAGATATATTACCGTTACAATATGTAACAATGATCTGATAGTGTAAAAATTATTTTCAAAAACAAGTTTTGCCCAAAGTAAATAGAAGTTCATCTAAGTAATCCAGTAAGTCGAGCTCCAATAAAAATAACAAACTTTGAGTGAAGAAAAAAACATAAAACAAACCTTCAACAAAGTTCATTTGCTTGATGCTTCCTACACCACCATCTCCCTCAATAGTCTCATTGTTCTTAACATGTTGTGACAACAATTTAGGTACAAGGTTGTCAAAATCAAGAACCAAAGCTTTGAATAGTCTTGTAGGGGAAATTGTGGTTGTTGACTCATAAGTATAGGTATTCACACCCATAATGTTTGATTTATATTTGCTTTTAAAACAAAGAGGAAATTTAAAGAGCTAAGGATAAGATGAATTAATGTTTTGAGGTGTGTGATTATGGAAGTTTAAAGATAGTATTTATAGGGATCATAAAATGGAGTGAGATTATAGGGTGTGTTTGGTAGGGAGGAAAATATAGAATATTTTTCAATTTTTACATGTTTGATTAATTATTTTTTATTTTATTTTTATAAGGAAATTAAATTTCTTAAAGATCTTTTTATTGTTTTCAATGTGGGTTTTTTATGAATGTATATATTTCCTATTTCAATCTGTTTTGAAATGATTTACTTGAGTTGATGGTCCTAAATTTTCTTATGTTCTTTCATAAGATAGAGGTAAGATTTGCGTATATATGATCATTATTCTCAGATTACCACTTGTAATATAACACTAAATATGTCGCTGTATATATATTTCTTAATTAAAAATCATAAAAATTACTTTCCTAAAAAGAGTAGGTCAACAAGTTTTATATGTAACATTTCAGATTCGTTGTCCCCCATCGCGTTCAACCCCCACTCCCAACTTCAATATTTCACCTAACCTCTATAGTGTTTTTCTAAATAATATATTAATGCTATTGAATTAATATGTTTTCTTATTTATTTATCAAAACACATAAAACTATTTATTTTCAAGAAAATATTATTTCATCGAAAATATTTTATTACATATACCAAACACACCCTTAGAATTCAGTCATCTTTAATCTTAATTTCAACATTCAAAGCAGTCCATTATTGACATTCGTGTTATTTTTTAAAAAAATTTACATATTGTATCATTCTCTTAATAATTAATTAATTTGTTAGTCGTGGCATTAGTAAAATTTTATGCCAAATGGTCTATAAAAACGTGGCTTGCTGACACGACATTATTATATTAATTTGATTGGACAATGTGAACCTAGTATGGTACTAAGTTTTTTATATTAAATTTTTTTAATGTATAGTCGGTGTACAAGAATTAGTAGAAAAAGTAGATAACATGACAAATCATTATGAATAATAATCACAATAAAATAATATGATAGTAATAAAAGTATAAAAAACAATAAATAGTAATCGAATTTAAAAGACAAAATATTATAAAAATAAGGAAGGATAAGCAATACAACGCGTCACATTATTACGCCAAAGCTAAAAATGGGTTGAAATTAGGAAAGGATCAAATAAAATTTAAATGTCGAAATCTTGACTAAGCCAATTAGTAATGTGAAAGTAGCAATGATTTTGTATGCACTCAGCCTTCTACTATAGAAGATAAAATATTTGATTGCTAAAAATATATATATTTGGTAGTGGAAGTGAAGCTCAATTAATTCAGGATTCATGCATTGCATGATTATTTATGAGGGTGACATTTTTAATAATTTTTTTTATACTCAGAGTTTGAATCAAGGCCTCTAATTAAGAGTGGAGGAATTTCAATCATTCTATTACAACTCATATTAATAACTAAATTAGGTCATGTTTGATTGCTGCAACAACGACAACAACAAATCTAGTGTAATTTCACAACTATCATATACTCGATCACCAAAAAATATGATGGAATGAATAAAATAATTAGGGGTTGTTTGGTAACTTATTAGAGTTATGCAATTTAGTAATACATGAATTAGTTATGAGAAATTTATTGATTATTTTATGCAGGATTTAGTTATTATACTTTCAATTGTCTTCATAAAATAATACATAGATTCCCTTATAGCTTTCAATATTAGGTATGCTGTTTTTTAAGAACCTAATTATTTTGAAAAATCTTTTTTGTTATAAGTTTTTTTTTTTTAAAAGTAGAATTAAAATTTTGAGGAATAGTAGTTTCTATTTGACTGATAAATTTTAAAAGCAATTCTATTTAAAATTTAATCCTAAATTTTAAATTGAAATAAATGGCGGGTCGTTTCGGGCATTTTCCTAGTTGACCCATAAAAGAACTTACATCACAACATTTTAAAAAAAAACAGTTTTTTGGGTTTCATTTGTTTGATACACATATATAAAAGAAAAAAACTTTAATAGTTTGATTTGGTAACTAATAATAATGAAAATAAATAAGCAAATAAAAAAAAACTTTGAGTTGGACAAATTAAGCTATGATCTATGTTATTTAGGATGTGTTTGGTACGAAGAAAAATATTTTAAATTTTTTCATGTTTGGTTGATTTAAATGTTTTAGAAATGTTTTCTAAATAGACTTATTTTTAATCAAATTTTAGAAAAATGACTTCTCTTCGTAAAGTAAGGAATTTTTTCTCCAAAACTATCTTTTAACCTCACCATTGAGTGTCGAATACCAACTCTCAACTTTGACCCAGAACTTGACTCCTAATTTCGACCCTAACTCTAGACCCCGACACAGCTTATTGCCAACCCCAACCTTGACTCCATATTCCAACTCAAACTCAAATTAAGATTGGGTCTCAATTCGGAATCAAGATTGAGAGTTGAGCATGAGATCGATGTCATATAGTATTTGTCTATATTATACCTAAATATTCTTCAAAAAATATTTTCTTCTTACTCTAAATAAATAGTGAATGTCATGAAGGAAAACCAAAAACCTGAGTGATCCAAAATTCTCATTTCTTTTTCACATTAATACTTTGTCTTAACTTACTCAAGAATTCAATTTATAAGCAAAGATAAAAGGAAGTTTATTAACCACTATACATTTATGTGTCAATTTTCTATCATCCATTAAAAAGAATAATGTAAATGAATATATAAACTAAATAATCAAACTAATCTTTTGAAGTGTACTCTCTTATTTGGTCTATAACACATACCTTATATAATTGATGAACTACTACTTTCTCCGTCCCATTTTATATGTCATTTCTTTCTATAAGTAGTTGGACCACAATACTTGTCATTTTATAAAATTTATGCATAAATTACCATATTTTGCCTCTTATATCCTTGATAGAATAGTTAATTAATCTTGTCATTTATTAATAAAGTTTATCTAAGAAAACATTAAATAAGGGTAGAAAGGTAAAGTTATATCATTTCTTAATATAGGTGCAAAGTAAAAATGTGACATATAAAATAGGACGGAGGGAGTAATAGAGTTAAAAAAAACATTGAAGGTTTGAACACTGAATATAATATACCCATAACCATGTGTCAGTAAGCCTCATTGTTAGACCATTTAACATAAAGTTCTCCGCGAGCAGTGCAATGGATGAAGCTGCTCTTTTCTTAATCAAAGATTTCAGATTTAAGTTTTAGGTATGAAAAAAATTCTTGGTAGGGAGCGCTACCTCTCAAACAGTGCCATATCCGGCTCTAATACGAGCACCAAATATCAAGTGAAAAATCAAATAAAACACAAAATTCTCCAACGACATTATCTAAGATAGTACTATTAATTTAATATAAAAAGAATGTACATTTCAAGAACATCTAGATAAAATGACACAAATGTCAAAAATGGACTACTTTGAATGTTGAAAGTAAGGTAAAAGGAATTAATTGTTGATTTAACTCTAAGAGTGTAACTTTCTTTTTTTCACCTATAAATACCATCTAACAATATTTCATTATCACTCAACTCACAACATTCTCACACATAACATTTTATATATCCTTTTTTTGTGTCTTCAATATCTCTAATAACATCATGGGTGTCACTAGCTATACACATGAGACCACAACACCAGTTGCCCCTACTAGGTTATTCAAAGCTTTGGTTGTTGATTCTGAGAATCTTATCCCTAAGTTGATGCCACAAGTTAAGAATATTGAGGCTGAGGGAGATGGAAGCATCAAGAAGATGACCTTTGTTGAAGGTAATATAATAATTGGTCTGATTGTGTAATTATTTTTTTGCACCGTTAGTGGATGTGACTAATTAAATTTAAATTCTTTGAGTGAAGGGTTAAAATACATTTAACGTATTTCGATTATAAGAGTTTTATTACCTGAAATATCAAACGTGTGAGTTTCCTATCAAAAATTCTATTGCATTGATCAAAATGTTGACTTTTAAGTTTTCCAAGAAAATACTACAACAAACATATCAGTATATTTTCACAAGTGAGGTCTGGGGAGACGGATGTATGTAGACCATAACCTATCTTTTGTGGAGTAAAGAGGTTATTTTTTATAGACCTTCGGCTCATTAAGTTCATTTTTGGGAATAATTGCAGGTTCACCAATCAAGTACTTGAAGCACAAGATTCATGTTGTTGATGACAAGAATTTGGTGACCAAATATTCAATGATTGAAGGAGATGTTCTTGGAGACAAACTTGAGTCCATTTCCTATGATCTCAAATTTGAAGCTCATGGAAATGGAGGATGTGTTTGCAAGTCTATAACTGAGTACCACACAAAAGGTGATTATGTGTTGAAGGATGAAGAACACAATGAAGGCCAAAAACAAGGCATGGAACTTTTCAAGATTGTTGAAGCATACCTCCTCGCTAATCCTTCTATCTACGCTTAAGTGATGAAAAAAGAATCAGGCCCACACGTGAAATATAACGTATTGTGACATCATATAATAAAGTATACTCTCATTAAAAAGTTTAATCTTTTAAATGAGATGATGGTTTGAGTTTTCATTAATGATATAGTGCTTTTTGTTGAGTTGTGTGTTCTTTTTCCAAGTTTATCATGGGAAGAACTCTTAATAATGTAAGCAACCTTAAATTTTGCTTATCAAATACTTATATAAAAAAATGTATTACTTTTCGAAAATTAATTGTTTCAAGTTAAGTAAGTACCTATGGCAGAAAATTGATAACTCAAATGAGGTTTATATAGTCTTTTCTAAAACTGTGGTGACCGGTTAGTGGATACATATTTCAACTAATTTATTATAGTATAGAAAGTGTAAGTGGTTATTGAAACGGAGGGAGTAGTACTATTATGTAGAATGTTTCGACTAATACTATTATGAAGAACATATATCGACTAATTCTTTCTCAAGCATAACATTCAGTTAAATAATATCATATAAATTGAAACGAAAATAGTATTACTGTTACGTAGAATGGTTGCATCATTCACAATGTTACCTTTAGTAGAGAAAATACACACACTAGCATTCCTTTTTGAGACTGAAATGAATTTATCCCACATCGTTATAGAATAGGAACATTTGGTGCTTTTTAATAGAATTAGAAATAGTGTTGTTCGCCGAGCTTGTTAATGTGGGCTTGTAACCCAAATGGGGGCATTAATGTGGTGGAATGTTGGGCCGTCCCAGATGGTTGGGCTTAGTGGGTTAATTTCTGGCTTGCCCTATCCAAGCTCAGAGTTGGATCACGTGGCCCAATTGAAGAATTGGGCTGCTTGATTCTTAAAGTGGGGTGGACTGCGTGAGGCTGGTTTCACAGAGCAACGAACAGCTCCCGCTCTGTGCAGTGGAAGGATAACGAGCCGGTGCTCTTCAAGTCCAGTAACGCCTGATGGGCTGCTCCAATTAAACCACCATTTTTTTATTATTTTGTATTACGGTAGAAGGTTAGTAGATAGTTCAACGTTGTCTCGCATTCATGCGGGATAATGTTGGTGCATCGTACTTTCCTTTCCCTTCATACTCGTACTATACAGTAACATTATTTTTGTAGTTTTTTATCTTTCGATTATCTCACCACTTTGTTGTTGTTATTGTGGTAGACTAAAATGGCATATACTTAAGTGGAGAAATATGACTATTGATGATTCATATACCAGATCTCAACTCATTTAGGATCGAGATATAGCTATTTTTATATAATCGAAATTTAAAATAAAAAAGCACGATTAGTGAGGATTTGTATATTTGTTTCTTACTTATTTGAGAGTTGATACATAAGGATAGATCATAATTTTTGGTAGATGAAATTGTTGCTAATATACTAGCAGAATTAGAAACGCAAGTATAGTTTGAAAATTAATAGAATTTTGTTTTCTTTAGATATATATTATGTTATTTGGACATAAGACATATTTATTATGCCTTTTACAACATAGATAGTGGGATATTTGAATTAATTTGTAGACTTTCTAAAAAAAAATCGTTTTGTTAAAAGCTAAAGAATTCACTAGATTATCTTTTTATATTTAGTATTAAATAATATAAATAATGAACTTTTATAAGAAAAGGAGTAAACTAGCGGGAAAAATACTTAATTAAAGCCGATTATGTTTTAGTCATATTATTAGTACAGTTATTTAGGTTCTAAGAGTAACTTCATATGCTTCTTTTTTTTCACATTAATACTTTGTCTTAACTTACTCATGAAGAATTCAATTTATAAGTAAGATGAAAGAGATTTATTAACCACAAATCATTTATGTGTCAATTTTCTAGCATCCATTAAAAAGGATAATGTAAATGAATATATAACTAAATAAATAATCAAACTAGTCTTTTGAACTGTACTCTCTTGTTTGGTCTATAAAACATACCTTATATAATTGATGAACTAATAGAGTTAAAAAATAGAAATAAAACTTTGTAGGTTTGAACACATGAATATAATATACCCATCACCCATGTGTCAGTAAGCCTCATTGTTAGACCATTTGACATAAAGCTTTCCGCGCGAGTACGGCGACAGTGGATGGAGTTGCTCTTTCTTTAATTAACTATTTTGGGTTCAAACTTTGTGTATGAAATTTTTTTCGATAGAGAACGCTTCCTCTCAAACAAGACCCTATCCGACTCTAATACGCGTATCAAACATCAGACAGAAAATCAAATAAAACATAAAATTCTCCAATGATATTATCTAAGATAGTACTATTAATTTAATATAAAAAGAATGTACATTTCAAGAACATCTAGATAAAATGACACAAATGTCAAAAATGGACTACTTTGAATGTTGAAATTAAGGTAAAAGGAATTAATTGTTGATTTAACTCTAGACTGTCACTTGTTTTTTTCACCTATAAAATACCATCTAACAATATTTCATTATCACACACCTCACAACATTCTCACACATAACATTTTATATATCCTTTTTTGTGTTCAATATCTCTAATAACATCATGGGTGTCACTTCCTATACACATGAGACCACAACACCAGTTGCCCCTACTAGGTTGTTCAAAGCTTTGGTTGTTGATTCTGACAATCTTATTCCTAAGTTGATGCCACAAGTTAAAAATATTGAGGCTGAGGGAGATGGAAGCATCAAAAAGATGAACTTTGTTGAAGGTAATATAATAATTGATCTGATTGTGTAAATATTTTTTGCACCGTTAGTAAATAGGACTAATTAAATTTAAATTCTTTAAGTGAAGGGTTAAAAGTACATTTTAACGTATTTCGACTATAAAAGTTTCATACCTAAAATATCAGGCAATGTGACTTTCCTATCAAAAATTCTATTGCATTGATCAAAATGTTAACTTTAAAGTTTTCCAAGAAAATACTACAATGAATATATCAGTATATTTTCACAAGTGAGGTCTGGGGAGACGGATGTATATGTAGACCATAACCTATCTTTTGTGGAGTAAAGAGGTTATTTCTAATAGACCTTCGGCTCGTTATGTTCATTTTTGGGAATAATTGCAGGTTCACCAATCAAGTACTTGAAGCACAAGATTCATGTTGTTGATGACAAGAATTTGGTGACCAAATATTCAATGATTGAAGGAGATGTTCTTGGAGACAAACTTGAGTCCATTTCCTATGATCTCAAATTTGAAGCTCATGGAAATGGAGGATGTGTTTGTAAGTCTATAACTGAGTACCACACAAAAGGTGATTATGTGTTGAAGGATGAAGAACACAATGAAGGCCAAAAACAAGGCATGGAACTTTTCAAGATTGTTGAAGCATACCTCCTCGCCAATCCTTCTGTCTACGCTTAAGTAATGAAAAAAGAATCAGGCCCACACTTGAAATATAACGTGTTGTGACATTATATAATAAAATATACTTTCATTAAAAAGTTTAATCTTTTAAATGAGATGATGATTTGAGTTTTCATTAATGTTATAGTGCTTTTTGTTGAGTTGTGTGTTCTTTTTCCAAGTTTATCATGGAAAGAACTCTTAATAATGTAGCAACCTTTAATTTTGCTTATCAAATACTTATATATATAAAAAATGTTTTACTTTTGGAAAATTATTTGTTTCAAGTTAGCTTATTCCAAAGTAGCTAGAGCAGAAAATTAATTCATCAAATGAGGTTTACATAGTCTTCTCTAAAACTGTGGTGTGTACATATTTCAACTAATTCACTATAGTGTAGAAAGTGTAAGTGGTTATTGAAACAGAGGGAGTATTCTAATAATGAAGTACATATATTGATTAATTCTTTCTCCAACTTCGTATTCACTTAACTAATATCATATAAATTGAAACGGAGGGAGTATTACTATTACTTAGAATGGTTTCATCATTCACAATGTTACCTTTAGCAGTGGTTATTATATAAGTAGAGAAAATGTACACACTAGCATTCCTTTTTGAGACTGAACTGAATTCATCCCACATCGTTATAGAATAGGAACATTTAGTTCTTTTTGATAGAACAGATGAATGTATTGTTTGCTGAGCTTAGTAATGTGGGCTTGTAACCCAAATGGGGGCATTAAAGTGGTGGAATGTTGGGCTGTCCCAGATGGTTGGGCTTGATGGGCTAATTTCTGGCTTGCCCTATCCAAGCTCAGAGTTGGATCACGTGGCCCAATTGAAGAAATGGGCTACTTGATTCCTAAAGTGGGGTGGATCGCGTGAGGCTGGTTTCACAGAGCAACGAACAGCTCCCGCTCTGAGCAGTGGAAGGATAACGAGTCGGTGTCTTCCAAGTCCAGTAACGCCTGATGGGCTGCTCCAATTAAACCACCACGTTTTATATTAGCATTATTTTCGTAGTTTTTTACCCTTCGATTATCTCACAATTTTGTTATTATTGTGGTAGACAAACATGACTTAAACTTAAGTGGAGAAATATGATCATTGATGATTCATATAGCAGATGATCCAAACTCATTTAGGTCGGAGATATAGCTATTTTAATATAATCGAGATTTGAAATTAAAAAATGTGCAATTAGTGAGAATTTGTATATTTGTTTCTTACTTATTTTGAGACATAAGCATAGAACATAGTTATTGGTAGATGAAATTGTTGCTAATACACTAGCAGAATTAAAAATGAAGTATAGTTTGAGAATTAATAGAATTGTGCTTCCTTTAGATATATTATGTTTGCCTCGGTCTAATTTCATAATTAGTAAATAAGATAAGTCTTTAATTAAAGATCCAATAAAATACTTTATTCTATATTTTATCCACTCATTGAATAAAATTAAGCTTTTGTTTTTGTCTTTGTAAGTACCACATCGAAAATGTAAACCAAACTTTGGTACTATATTTTGATCTGATGAACCTTATATTATCGCCGAGCTCAGTAGCGTGAGCTTGTAACCCAAGTGGGGGCATTAGTGTGGTGGAATGTTGGGCTGTACCAGATGGTTGGACTTGGTGGGCTAGTGTCTGGCCTGCCCTCTCCAAGCGCAGAGTTGGATCACGTGGCTCAATCGAAAGAATGGGCTGCTTGATTCCTAAAGCGGGGTGGACTGCGTGAGGCTGGTTTCACAGAGCAACGAACAGCTCCCGCTCTGTGCAGTGGAAGGATAACGGGCCAGTGCTTACCGAGTTCAGTAACGCCTGATGGGCTGCTCCAATTAAACCATCACTTTTTTTGCACATCTGTTATGAGCATATACTATTTTGGCTCGAACTCTGTATTTGTGCTTAAAAAGCCACTAAATATGTATACATATCGAGAATCCAATAAGCTGTGTTTTCTACATTCAGAACTCTCAGACTCAAAAATCTAGGCTAGAACTCTGTATTTGTGCTTAAAAATCCACTTAATATGTATACATATATAGTTTATTGAGAATCCAGTAAGCTATGTGTTCTACATCCAGAACTCATAGACTCAAAAATCTAGCTCCGCCTTTGCACTGGAGTAACTCAAATTGACAACAAAAGCTGTCTATTTATAGCAACTTAGTCCATGAAGCCAAGAATGGGAACATGGAAATCAATAATCTTAACAAAAGGGGTGTATCGCTAGTCGCTTCTGGGCTACTTAACTTACCCTTTTCCATAGGTATTTTTGATGTTTCAGCTGATGATTTATCTGAACTTTCAAATGAACTTTTGCTAGATTGCATTTCTTGATCAAGTTCATCCCACCCTCCATATCTAGATACCTCTCGGTCATCCTTACTAGCTGAAACGTCATTGTTGGACACCCATGATTGATAGCCCGTCTTTCTCTTTCGTGTCTTGGAGCTTCCTCCTCTTCTCCAAAAGTTTGTCTTGCTTGAGGTGGGAGCAGCGCGTTGTCTCTTCTTAGTTGTACTCTTGCGCGTTGGTTTGTTTTGTATCACGTCCAGTATCTTTTGGATTGCAAAAAAAAGTGTGGATTGTCCAATGGGAAGGGCGAATGCCATAACAAAAGCTTTAGCTCCTCCAGTAGAAATCAATACTATTAGAATTGGTAGAAACACAAAACCGTAGGAGCAGAAAACCTGCACTGGCCAAGAATGATAACTTGTAAGTTATTTGACAAAAATCATCTTACCTACGTTTCAATTTCTACTCGAGAACGTTTTAGCAAGACTAGTCACTAGTTAGATAGCTATACTTAGGAAGTCAGTCAAAAATGTAGTGAAAAGAAAGCTACTGAAAGCATAGAAGAACACATCGAGCATAGCTCTTAAATGATTATATTAACAGATTTTTCAAGAATCAAAGAGCCTTTCTAGTCCAAAGCCTCGATCCTGGTTAGTAGTACTGCAGTTAGATAATGCACGATTTATACTCATAAGTTGCGGTGGAGCCAGGATATTGGACATGGACAGTGGATAGGGGAAACTTTCAGATTTTGGAAGATTCTATAGGGCATAAGACTAGAAGAAAAGCTTGGGCCGTTGGGCGGAGGACGTTTGAGGACAAATGGTAATATATTCCATTAACCTACCATATACAGGAAGAACGTCCGAAACTCATGGAAGATCTCAGAAGAATAATTAGAATAGGAAACTAGTTCAATGTTGAAGTTCTTGAATTTTTGATACTGATTCTCTTATATCCTAACCTATGCCTTCATTATCGTGAGCATCCTACTTTTTACTTCAACGGAAGTTACTTTGGAGCCTATCGGAAACAACCTCTCTACCTTCACAAAGTAGGGGTAAGGCCATGTACACTCTACACGTTGTTTCATAACGGAAAATCTTGGAATAGTCAACTGTTTTATACTAAATTCACTAAGTTAGAATCATGTACTTCAACAATTAGAACTCAAAGAACACAACCTATCATTTCAAGAAAACATTATACTAAATTCACTCAATTCAAAATCAAGCTCGTGTATCTAAATACCAAAAGCAATCTGGTTCAGTCTCAACATAATCCAAAAGCATCACTTTACACTAACATCTTATTTCATGAAAAAAATACAAAACAACATACTTCATCTTTCTCAGAGAAAAAAAAATGGATTCAGGTTAAAGTACAGATTCCACAAAAACCTCATCTTCCTTCAATCCAAGAAGTACCTAAAAATGTCAAAACTCCATATCCATGCCAAAAAAATCCAAACTTTAAGCTCAAAACCCAAAATTCAAGTACTCCAAAATGTCAAAACCCCATATCCATGCAAAAAAATCCAAACTTAAAGCTCAAAACCCAAAATTCAAGTACCCAAAAATGTCAAAACTCCATATCCATGCAAAAAAATCCAAACTTAAAGCAGCAAACCCAAAATGCCAAAAAGAAACCCAACTTCACAGGAAAAAAACAGGAACACAAGTTTATAATTCAAGAAATAAAAGGGAGAAGCAGAAAAGTTACTACCTTAAAAATCCAAATACTTTCAATATACTCAGCAAAAAATTGAGCTCCTTGTTCCAAGTATCCATCCTCATCAAGCTCCTCTTCCTCATCTTCAAGATTACTAAAATTCTGGTTCTTGATAGACTCAGCATTTGAGTCCCACTTACTAGAAGACCTGCTGCAGCAGATATGAAGGGGCTGCTGCTTCTGAAAATGAGAAGAGAGTGGATTTAAAGGGTTTAAAGAATTGGGTTTTTGAGTAAAGAAAAGAAGAAGAGAAGGGCTGGGGTTTAAGGGTAAGTGAAGATGAAGAAGACCACCATCACCCTTATTGATGGTGGTCTTCAGTCCATTCCATTGGCCAATATTACTCATCACATTATCCTCTCTCAAATATGACTATTTCAAGAAATGAATTGTATATAGTCCCCAATATTTGTGTTGGATGGTTTTGACATTTTAAAGTGATATAAAGCACATGCTGTAAATACTCGGTGTTTAATGTTAGTATTAGAGTTCTACTAAATTTGAGTTGTCACTAAGAAATCGTAAAATGTACTTTAATAAATGTGTCTACATATTCAAAGAAATCTTAAATCTGAAATCTCTGAGTAAGAACGAAAAAAGAAGATGATTGACCGACTTTAAAATCTAATGTGAAGCTAAAGGGAAAAATATGTCATTAATGTGGTTCAAGGACAAAGTATGTTTCAATTAGAAGACTTGAATATTTCTAAATATAATTTTAAAAGTGAAAAGTAAGTTAGAAAACAGATAAGTTGGATTTGAAAATTTCTTTTTGAAAAACTAGAGTATAATTTTGTCTAGTTAAATAGTAAAAAAAAATTTCAGTATTACTTCATCCCTTATTCCCTTTTTTAAAAAAAGTAGATATGAAACTCAGAATATAGTAGACTCAATCTAATAGTATCAGATTCTCTGAATGTGTAGTGTGTATGCCGTTTTACCTTTATTTTACTATAAAGTCATTTCCAATAAACCCTCAACTCAAACCATATTTTCTGAAAGGTTCCAATATCTCCACCAATTCATAGAGAGAACTTAAACTAAACACATACATATTCTCTCCCTTCGTTTCAATCTATTTATCGTGTGTCAAATCAAAATAAGACAAGTGAATTGAAATTGATGAAGTATTTATATTATCCCCCTTTACCATCTAATGAACATATACCAATTAAAGTAGATTAACTACATAATTTTGTCAAATCAAACTTGATAGAATTCAATTTATAGTAAAAATGGAAAACCAACTCTTTTCTTTTTCTTTCTTTTACCATTAGTCTACAAAACAGAAACCATTAAAAAGTACAAAATGTTGAATACATATAAACACTTGCATGTTTGTGACTGGAAATTTTCATTTTTTTCTCTCTTTAACCTTCACTTGAAAGAAAACCAACTAGTCTATTTCAATTTCTGATGTACATTTGAAGCCATATATCAATACAACGAAATGTCAAACTTGTAGACACAGCAAACTTCTTCACCCATCCCAACTTTTCGACGACATTTCCTCTTCTATCATGTTAGTATTTTCTCGGCTCTCCTGAAGCCACCTTAAGCACAACGTTTTTTGCACTGCCTCATAGCACGAAAAAGATCAGTCAGTCTGTAATGTCTAATGTAAGTACACAACCGGAAGTAAAAATCCTCTCTTTGCCACCAGTGGCACGCATTCAACCAACTATACAGCAAACCATCAGCAACACACTCAACTTTGAAGCCACCAGTCATTGTCCTGATATGTATATTTTCGTAACACCCTGAATAATCGTATATGTTAGACAAAGAACGAAATGTTTCAGAGGAACATCAAAAGAACATAATCAAGATGTATACCCCTACTCTCTCATGAAAAAATTATTTGACAGTGATGGTTAAAGATGACAGAACATGACTCGGGACTGAAATTAAAACAAATGAAGAATTGGAATTCATGCAACCCGGTGGCACTTGAATCAACTTTCCCGGGTGAATTGACTTTCAAATTCCATCAGTTTGGTACTTCCCTCCAAACTGTTATTTGATGTTTTTTCTATTATGGATAGTTGTTTTGATAAATTTCAGGGTTATATCAAAACACAAATTGGTTCATGGATTGAAAATAAAATAGACATAAAAAACATACTATTTAGTCATATGTTTCCTCCTATCAAGTAGATCAACGAACATATCTAAATCTTAGTCAAACACCCCCAATCCATAAGGGCTCTCATCCAAAATCGGTTTCAAGAAGCAGGTTTTCAACTCATAAGGATGTATGTGAAAGCATAGGAAAGAAGCCAGAAGCATCAATATGTCAACAATTGACAGAAACATGGAAAGGAAAAGAGATAGTTACCAAATTTTACAACTACAACCATCTGCTAACTTCAACAGTTTCTAGCCTTCTAAAGCATATGTTGGGACCTGCATCACATTTGCAAAATAACAAAGTCATTAATAGAAATGAATATCCCACACCAAAACCCCCAGGGCATCAGTTATGGACAACTATTATTTTTTGGTTAAAGAATTTAGTTCTAGCTGTCTATCAAAAACAACCTCTCTACCCCGTAAAGGTAGGAGTAAGGTTTGCATACATCCCGGACCTCACTTGTGGAATTGCACTGGGCATGTTGTTGTATTACAGTTCTAGTTGACACAAAATTATGCAAATAAACTTGATGACTGGCTTCGGTTCCCAAAGGTGCAACCACATCACTAGAGGGAGTTGGTAACTGGAGTGTCCATATCCTGATTCTCTCTTTCCGCCCTTAATTCATACAAAGCTAGCTCAATTTTTGGACTACTATTCTTCCCCTTTTCATTTTCTCTCTGTTACCTTTAATGGTTGTTACGAGTGTATGTGATCAGTCACGTTTCCCGACTGATTTTCAAATCCCCACCCTCCAACAACTTAATCTAAAGTATATTAAGAAAGAGAGCTTATGATATCAAATACTCCTGACTGTACCCACCAACCAATCATCCCCCACCCCCAAAAAAAATCCAATTGGTGCAGCAGGATCAAGTTGTTGCTCTACTAAAGTCATGATTAATAAAAGTCCAACCAGAATAAGATAAACTTTGAATTCAAGCTGTAGACTACCTCGAGCATGTCTTCATCAGGGGAACAGGATACTGTACAGTCCAAACCATTTGATTTATCAAATTGGAGGATCCTCAATTTTCCTTCCTGCACAATTTAAGGTTAAAAAAAAAAAAAAAGATGAATACTTTTGAGAATATGAACAATTTTACAGTTGAAACCAAAAAATGAGAAACTCATACAATGCCTGCATAACTACCTTAGTTCCATATACTAGGCCACCACCAACCAAAGGATGGAAACAAGCAACGTTAACCTCATCCTCTGCACTGGGAAGAACTCTCACAAGTTCCATATCCGAAACTCTATAGACCTGATTCAAAGACACACAATCTGAATCAACTAGAGACAATAAATATATACACCGCTATTGTGAACAAACCAAATTCATTCTTCTTTCAGGTTCAGCCAAATAATCTCAGTAAAATGTGAGCAGGAGCATAATTCTTCCTTTTTAAGTTGTTCAAAAACAAAGTGCATCAACACAAAAGAAGAAATTATCGTGACATACTAGTAAACTAATTAAATTGGGCCTCTTCAACCTTAAAAGTGTCCTTAACACATTGTTAATGCACTTGCACATCAAGCTATAGTAGCTCCAGTTCATCTAGCCCCACCTTCATCAACTTAAATCCAGTCTTTCTAAAGTTAAAAATATTCTGCATCACTTCACCTAGCCCACCCCAACTTGTTTTGGACCAACGGAGGTTGTACTTCTTCTTCCCTTTTTAATAAGGAAATGACGTTGTGCTTCTAAATTTAGTTTAGGTTGCAGTGCAATTGAAAATAGTCTCCACAATCCCATTTATGTCATACTATATGACAGGTACAGGAGATTAAATTAGATCAACCAACATGTCATGTGACCAATGACAGATGTGAAGAAGAAAATGGCAATTTGAGTTTTCTGTACAAAGAGAAGAAAAACATAGTAGCATGAATCAAAGGTAAATTCTTCAAAGTTGTGGAATGTAATTTAAATTCATCTAATTTGTAAATAGTGTACAACATATTCTCGTGCCATATCAATTATCAAACCTTCATGGACATACCATAGTGAAACATGGGTGACGCAACACGGGTCAGAAGGAATTATATGGCAAACCCTCTGTTATTAACTACACTCTAGAACCAACTGTTCATAACCTAGATTGATTGGCTCAGAGGTTAAGAAGTCAAAACCCCTTGCATGTTTGCAAAGAGTAGATGAAATATATTGAAGAACTTATAAGAAATTAAGTGACAGAACAAAAACCTTATCAGGTTTAAAACCAAACTCTTGAAACTTCCATAAGTCATATAATTATGTCAATCATTTTTACGATGTCCGAAAATAAGAAGTGTGCTACCATGACCCAGTCTTGGTGGTGGTGAAAACTGGCATTCCATAAGAAGCCAGGATATAATCAGGTACTCACCTCAAGAATAGTGTAAACAGGTAGAGTTGTATCTCCATCAATCACTATACTTTTCAGAAGTGAACCATGGCGACGTCCATAGGCAAGTAAAAGATGCTCAGAAGTTGGAGAAAACTGCATTTTCAATAGATGTGGAGCCCACAATCAGTTTCTCATATCAGAAAGATAACATTTCAGTCCATAAGAGCAATTATTACTGCAATTTAAAGGTCTATTTCATAAAAATGCCATTGTGAACATCTCTTAACTAGTGAAATCACGTGGAGACACATTTCTTTATCCAGGAAAAAGTTAGATTCTTTTTGTGCAAATAACAATGCACGAAAGAACTACCTTTATAACTAAACAGTAAGCAAAATCAAATATAACGAAGTATAGAAGTGAATGAAACAAGATAAGGTACACGACCAACCTATAGGAACTTTAAACAAAAAAGAAATTCTATTCTCCAAAGGAAGGATCAACATTTGTGCCCAGGACACAATTTCTTATTGAACAAGTGCTCAACCAGTTTTAAACTTCATATCCAAACAAAATAAAGAGAGAGCTTCCCCTTCATTTTTGTTCTCATCTAACAATTCATATTTTGCTTTTACTTCCTCAAAGGTTTAAGACAAAAATGCTCCAACAAGAAAATCGTCTATAGTTCATACTCCCAGAAAACCACAAAATCTTATCACAAAACATAATTTAGGATTATAAACCAATATGTGCAGAGCCCGAGGAGTACTAACCTGAATTGAAGTCAAACAATGAGCAGCTCTAATTAGTCGAGATGCAAGCACCCTACCAAAACTGCAACAGCGAAATAACGTTCCCAAATGACCACCAAACAAAGACATGAAAAGAAACAACGAATGAAGGACAAAAAAAGTAGCAAGTGTAAGCAGAGAGGAAAAGAAAACAAAGCCATTAGACTGGGTATTTACTTTGCCTCCTCCAAGGAATATATACGTAGCTCATACATAACCGGGTGGGCTGCAATTGGATGTCTGGTAGGTGAAGTTGCAGCATCATGACGAAATTGTCCATGGAAACCAGGATCAGCTTCCATGCTAGGACTGATACAAGCAACACAAGCTGCTAAAAATCTTCCACATGGTGAAAAGTGGGCACCCATTTCACTGAAATAAATAATGTATATCATGTAAGCACTAAGGACAGTTAATTGCACGTGATGTCAGGTTTTACAATGACATAACAATTAGGAGTTGTCAAACGACGGTAAGAGGAGAATCATCAATTATCCCTAAGAGAAAATTAGATCAAGCATCTAGTACAACATGAGAACAGCTAAATAGCCTAGTATCCTTCAAGGCATATCAAGACCTCAAGCCAAAGCTTTGAAACAATAGAAATTATCTAACCTACAAAGCACAGCATGTGGTATCGTTAAGCGACAACAGAAATTATCTCACCTACAGAGGACAGCATGTGGTATAATTAAGCGACATTTTTCAGCATCAAGCGGCGCACATGGAACATTAATATCATAAGGCCACACTCTGAGTTTCACAGTACAAGGCAATTCGGAAGCCGCTGCTGCAGTCAGGGAAGTAGCTATCTCTGACTGGAACCGACTCATAAAAGCTTGAGAATCACTTTCATTATGTGCAATGTTAATGGGAACAGCACTATCGCCAGATCCAGCAACAGGTATTGCTCTAGAGCGTGAAGAATGGTGCCTAGAACCAGATCTTCCAGACCTTGGATGATTACTGTTTGAAATGATAGACGGAACTGCAGGAGGATGTTCTACTTCACCATAAGCTGATACAATGTTCGTGGCACCACTATGCTCAGAATGAATCGCTCGTCGGCCAGCTTGGCTTTGGCCAATCAACCATCCTTGCAAGAATGGTAAGTCCCAGTATGCAGGGTCACTGAAAGGAAAAAACTGATTGTTTCTCTCCTCAGTCGGCACATCAGTCTCCATAGGATCAACTACAGGGTTAGATGCATTCTCTGTATCCCTAACAGAGGAACTAGTCTGAGCTTCTTGTGCAGGAGATAAAGTTGGCTCAACAGGGGACAATAAAAGTTCATACTGGCCAGAAGGAGTTGAGTAAGTGAGAAGTCGGACAGATGCAGAAGTGTCTGCTCTGTTCTGTGTACTGTCAGAACCCATGTCTGCATTGCTCTGCTGCAAAGGCATTCTAGGATCACCTCTAGCGATTGAAGGCCAGATCATGAACGGTAGAGACATGATAGGCAATTCATTCACTGAAGCAGATCGATAAGTGGAGTGAGCATCTGTCAAATACACAGTAGGAGGAGGATACCGCAAGTTACCCAGAGAAGTTGCAAATGTCATTAAAGGATCTGATGAGTCCAGATCATTGACCTAAAAACAAGAGGGTTGATAAGATTTACAGGCATTCATAAGTTAAAACTCAATGTAACAGCACCAGAATGACACCTCAGCTGTTAAAAGATATGGGGCGCCATGTGGGTGGAAATGCACAGCACGAAGTGAACGTCTTGTCTTTAGTATGATAGCTGGTGAAGATGCCTCCCCTCTTCTGTTGTAGTGCCACATATACAGCTACGATATATTGAAACATCGTCATTACATCAGAACTTGCAATGAACAAACCACTATGTATTACCAAATTTCTTACCTTGTGCCCTGAAGCAACAGCGAGAACTTCCCCTTGGGCATGGAAGGCAATGGATGCAATAGGACGGTCTGGAGGATAAAATTCCCATATGTATTAATTAACAAAAAAAAATAGTAAAGAGTAATGATTTTTTGTTCAGCCATTAAGATGTTACAGGTTATTACAAAAATCACGTGATCCTATACACTCGGCAGTTTTTGCATCCCATAAACGAACTTCATGGTCCAAACTTCCACTTGCAAGTATCTCAGAGTGCAGTGGATGGAAACGAACCTGCAGAAGTCCCAACCACAATGCTAAATATAATTGAGGTATGAGATATTCAAAGGCAAGAGAAGAAATATCAACACAGCCAAGACGTGTGAAAAAAAAAAAAAACCACCAGAGGCTTTCAAAATAAAACTACAGACAAGAGACAAAAGCCTCATAAAGTTCAATCCTCTTCCATAAGTGTGGGGTTCAAATGAAATGAATTAGGTTTAGACCTGTGAGCAAACATCAAACATTTATCTCTCTATTTTTTAGATAGATACCAAGCATTTATCTGCATTAATATTTAAACCAAATAGGATAGTTTAGCCATCTTAGAAGCACATCCATAAGCATTAAGTTAAAAGAATATAATACTTCGACATTTTGTAAAGCCAACTATATTGTCAATCCAAAATCTCAGCATTTTCAATCAGTATCAGTATTGCCTAGTGGACTGAAATATATTTCCTAAGTAGAAAATCAGATAATCCAAGAATGCAGCACAACTGTTTCAGATGACTGAAGATGTCAAAACAGCCTTACCACCCAAGGAGTCCTGCGATGTCCACTTAACACCTTCAAGCATTTCCCGCTTTGGCAATCAATTATCTTTACCGTGTGATCTCCACTGCCACCATGGTAACAGAATACGTCAACGAACTTGATACAAGCCAAAAGAAAAAAATGCACAGCGCGATTAAAGTGGAGTGTTTGCCTTTGTTCTCAATTCACGAATATTGACAAAGGATTCCAGTTTTTTCTTTTTTTATGGCATGAATATAGTCACTGAGGATTTAGAAATGTGTATATAATGAATACTTGGACTCAAAGATCTTATTAGATAAATAATTTCATATCTAAGCAGCAAGACACTATAATGCATAACATGATAGATTATACATGTCTATGTATTAAAAGAGAGACTGACTGAGTAGAAGCAAGTGTCTTCCCATCAGGACTGAATGCCGCAGCAATTGTAGACCTAGGTGGAGGCAACAGTGGACAATACTTAGCTGAAAAATGTCTCAATGATTCTGCCTCTACCCTGATAAAATTAGATGAGACGAAGTCAGAAAGCAAAAATGAAGATTTGCAACTATATTAACTTCATGGGAAAGAGAGAAGCTGACAAAACATAACTACCATGATATAAGACCCCGTCTTGGGTCTCTTGCTACTTGGATTTTTAACTTCTCATAGGAATGAGCACAATATTTAGAATTCTCATCCCACAACTTCTTAGAACTACGTTTAGTTTGAGGAGATACCTCCCTCCTCGTTAGTAGCTGAAAGACGTTACCACATCTGGCAAAGAAAATAAACCACCTCAGCAACCAAAATACAACCATATTTGTCCGATCTAATTTACAAATTTTGCGCCTTAGTACATAACCACAAAAGTTAAATCTTTGAGAAAAATGAGAAAACACTCACAACACTTACCCATGTGTATCATAAACATATCTTTTTTTATATAGTAAACACCACCATCCCACCCCACACAAGAACCCACTCAAGGCGGGAAGTTGAAGGTCATTTCCGCTATGCTATTCCGCAATTGTAATATAATTAAATACAGCATTAAACAATTAAAAACTGATACATTTCCCATCTTTGCGAAAATAGTTTCAAACTAAACTCACCCCAATTAAAGCTGAAGTTCAATCATTTTATACAAAGACATATTCCAATAGCAACCATATCATAAGCATTACAATTATCCATATTAATATGAACCCTTTTAAGCTAACAATAAGTAAGCCAACATAATAGATAAAACTCACATATTGTTTGGTTAATATTTTTAATTAACCAAAAAAACAGTTGTTTTCAGCTTCAACCCTTCTCCACTTAAATACCAAACTTAGTTCACCAGACAAAATTCCAACTGCAGGTCTGCCTCTAAGTTTATAATATTGTGTAACACAGTCTCATTAAATTAAAAGATGCAAATATCATATTTATATTAACTCAGATCAATCATGAATTTCCAATTCTATTTCCAATAAAACCAATCAAAGCCTCGAAATTTAGCATCGAATAAGCTGAAACTAAACTAAATTCCAGATCTTTGAATGAAATTAATCCAAAATCAACAAAAATTCAATCTTTAGGGTTTCAGGATCAAAACAAAGACCTGTTTTTGCAATTAGGGTTTTGCTCAATCGGAAGAGAAGGCGAATTCCACCCCGGCGGCGGCGGCGGCTGCGGCAGCGGTACATGAATCGGATTTGACGTAGATGAATCACTACTTGAATTCTCCGGCCAAAGAGATCCCCTCATAATTCTATGCCCACAAACGAATACCTCATGCCCCGATATTTCCCGTCATTTCCAATGGAACTTCTCCGGCGAAATAAAAAAAATCGATTAAATTATCCGAAAATGCCCTTGAATATGGTGGAAATTTACACCGGAAAATATAGAGGGATGGAGGATTAAGAGATCTTGTAGAAGGGCAAAATGGGAAGAGAAAAAAATTTAGGGGAAAATGAGAAAAATGAAGAAGACGACGGAAGTTGTTTGTTTGAGAGTTTGGAGGATTTTTCCGGCATCGGACAGTAATATGTTTACTTTGATGTAAAATGACAGAAATGACCTTTGCGCGTGAGGTACAAATATTGCGATTTGTGATTAATAAAATAATTAATGTTAAGGGCAAAGTTAGAAAACGATAATTAATTCTCTCTTGATTGTTTAAATTGACAACTATTTGAAATAAGTACTTTTAGTATACATGACAACTGAAAAGCAACGGAAGAATATATTATTGTAATTAGGAGTGTTCAAAATTGAACTGTAACCGATATGCCAACCGCAAAATTGACTTATTGGCTTATTGATTTTTCAATAATATATAATTACATATAATCCGTCCTAAGGTCGTACCACAAAAAACTTGAAAACATATTAACTTTTTTTTTATTAACTACTATATTACTATTAATCTATATTTTTTTTGTAATTAGAAGAATTTTATAATTTAACTACATTTAAAATAGAAAAAAAAAATCATTTTTAAGGTGCGTTCATGAAAATAAAAAAGGATAGAGTTAGCTAATACACCATTTGATGAGTGTTAATATGTTATCAACAAATCGATATCTTATAGATTGGCTAGTGAATTCATAAATTTAAATACTGATATCCATTAAATAAAATCATTCATCCAATCTATTCAATAAGCGGCCTAATTGTAATATGATATCAATAGTCCTAGAATAGGAAATTCTATCTAGTACTATATAGGATAACCTAATCCTTTAAGTCCGAAAATATTATTCATTATCTCGAAAATCAAACAATCTCTAAATTTATTATGTCATGCTAGTCAATATCTTTTTTTAAAAAAATTTGCAGACCATTGTTGATCTCATTTTAGTGACGTATATGTCTCAATTTAAAAAATAACTACGTACAAAAATTAAAAAATAGACTCGAGAGTGCACTTAATCCTCGTAAAAAAAATTACACTATTTAAGAGAAGAAAATTAGACACAAATAAATTATGTATTTAAATAATAAATTCATCTCTACTTTAACTTTGTAATGGTTTACTCAGTTTTTTTGTTTGTTATAAATAAAACAAGATAAATTTTATCACGAAACTTCACAATTAAAGACGTTATTAATTTCACTTAGTGATTGTTTAACATAAATTTATAATGAATTCGTAACTTCTTTTTTTTTTTCAAATTTGACTCAAATAGTCGTCTACCTAATTGCTTAGATTATGTAAAATTTAGAGTTGTTAAAAAGGCCGGTCCAGCCCCATCCGGTCCAACCCTTACGGGCCAATGACTTTGAAGGGCTAGGGCAGGCCGACCCTTCATTTGGAAGGACCTAAAAATGTTCAACCCAACCCAACCCAACCATAGAAGGGTCGAGGGCTGGGGCGGGCTAACCCTTCTTTTTTTCTTTTCTTTTTTCCTTTTCAAACTTAAAATTCTATAATGTCAAGAAAATGAAAAAAATTTCAAATCAAATATGACAAACAATGGTGTTGTTTCAATAACACTAGCAAAAAATCTAGTGTAATTAGCATGTATCTAGGATACTATATATGCGAGATACATGTATTTAGTGTGATGCATCCCAGATACGCGAGCGAGATAAGAGAGTGGCAAGCGAAATGAGAGGGAGGCGAGGGCTTGAGATTTGTTTATGCATTCTAGATACATGTGAATCCACTTGAATAGAGTATATCTATAACAAATTAACCTAATTTTGAGTCTTGTTCCTAAGATACATCTATCTGGACGTACAAAAATCTGGTAAAATTCATAATATTACAACATAGCGTGCATTTAAGTAATTAGCTCATATACTAGTGAGATTGTTGTAAGTTACCCTTAAATAAATAGTTTTGGCCCATGGACCGACTTTGGCCCGGCTTTGATCAAGCCTCAAGGACCAAAGACTTATATGGGTTGAGCTTATAAGCCCTAGTTATAAATGGGATTGAAAAATCTTATCACAACCCTACCCCCAATAACAGATTGGGTTGAGCCGGCTCCATGGACTAAGCCTATTTTGACGGCTCTAATAAAATTAATGAATATATGATATATGTATAATGTATGCATAATTATGTATTATTTTTTCGTATATATATGTATATCAACTAGGAAAATAAGCTGCAAATTCAAGAGGTTGTTCATTTTAGTGTAAAGTTTTTTATTTTTTTATTTTATTATTATTATTATTATTATTATTATTATTATTATTATTGTTGTAGTTTCTATACTACGTGAATATAAATAGTAAATAAAAGTGCAACTTTCACATATAGCAAACATAAAAATCATATTTGTATGTTATAGCTATAGTTTGCATAATTGCGTTCCATAACAAATTTTATGTTTGCTATGGAGTTTTTGATTTGTATAATTCGCTAGATACATCTAGTTTTATACAAATTGTTCAATTTTGAATAAATTTATTTATACATTGTAATTTGTATAATAAAATTTGTATTTGTATGATTACAAGTGTATAGGATGAAAATATATGTATTTGTATATACATTTTTCTCTCGTTTTATACAATCACAAACACATTTTATACATTTGTATATCGAAAGGGTAATTGTATATCCAAAATGGCTAATTGTATACTGAACCAGATGACAAAAAATAGGATGTTTGCTGCGAATTCAAATAAAATAAACTATGATTATAGGCTATAACATTTAATTTGAATTAATAATTTGTTATTTAGTGCAATTTTTCCTAAATAAAATTCAATTATTAGATTCCTTTGGTATGTTCCATATCCAATAATCCATTGATTGGATATCCATGAAGAATCATTATCCATTCAATCAAAATTAGATAAATTTTCTTATAAGGCGGTGGAAATTAGCAGTTGGTCCACCCTTGACCATTATGTACATAATTGAAAATTTTCCTTTAAATTTAAAGAATTCTATGCTAAGAAATCTATTAATTCACGGTATTAGAATTCTCACAAAGTTCATGTGTCATTTAGAAAACAGACCTTACTTTAATAAAATAATTATGCATTTTTTCAGTTAGAAATAAAAAACATCTCCTTCAAGAAGCATTTTATCCTTTTTGTGGATTAATTTAGTGTATTTTTATTTTCTAAATAAATTTATCTAATGTGACTACAATTTTATGGATTCAGCGAGTTTTGAATATCAAATGCCTAAAATCAAAACCATATATTAAGCTTCAGAAATTCTTGAGCTATTATAGTAGTATCTTAAAAATGAAACCAACACATTTATTATTAAGTTTTCACATACAATATAGAAGGTTTAAGCGTATCTTTTTACCAAAATATCCCTCCTTTGAATGGATCTCAATTGTCTTATGATTAGATATATCTCTCCTTTTAATGAAATTATGATATAACATAGGAGTGTACAAAATCGAATTGAAAACTAAACCAAACCGCAAATCGAGTCAAACCGACAAAAAAAATCCGACTAGTGGTTGGTTTGACTTGGTTTGGTATTGAAAAAAAAAACCCGACTATATTTTGGTTGGTTTGGTTTTAACTAAAAAAAACCAACCCGAGACCAAACCAACCCGACATTATATATATAATTTTAAAATTTTATTTTATACATAAAAATATTTACTTTGATATAATTTTTAAATATTTTTTATACTTTTTCATAGTATTTATCTTTTAATATATTATTTCAAGTTTGAAACTTAGAATTTTGAATGGTTCAATAAAAATTACGGAAAAGGGCGTAAAATACCCTCGAAGTATTGGAAATGATACACAATTACCCCCCATCCACCTATTGGCCCCCAAATACCCTTCCCATCCACCTTTGGGTTCAAATTTACCCCCTTCATTAACAGATTACAATTTAAAATAATTAAATAATACTTTTAATTACGTGGCACTCAACCATTGGTTGTAATTTAATTATTTAATATAATTTTAAATCCATCCATTACCCACCCATTTTAACTTAACCCGCCCCAAATGCTATCAAACCCGCCCCTACTTACCCAATACAAAAAAAAACCCATCTAATTAAGAGAACCCTAAAACCCAAATAAACACTTCATTTTCTTTCAATTTTTTCACGATCTACAGAGGGTTTAGAACATCATCCTGATAACTACACTCATCAGTGAAGATCTCAGATTGCAAGGGCATTTTCGTTCACAATCTCGACTTCAACTCAAGTAAGAACTTTTGGGCACTTCGAAATTTCAGTTAGGGTTTAGGTTTTTATTGATTTTACTTGTTTTGAGAATCGATCTCTATTAATGTAAATGTTCCATGTTTTCTATGCTTTTTTGACAATTATTATGGTGATACAATAGTTTGTTTTGTGTTGTCTATTTATGTTAGTGTACTGTGTTACAATATTGATTTCGAGTAGGATTTTTATATTGTTGTCTCAAGTTTCTTTTCTGTCTTTATTCGTTGTCTCTCTCTTTATGTTATAATTCTTTTCGATTTGTGTATCTGTTAGTTTGATTTGCCTTTACAGTTGTTAGGTATGAAATATTTTATT